>NC_080059.1:6227500-6475000 GCF_026212465.1 Amaranthus tricolor
ATTATTTTCAAACTGAAATGTGACTAAAATGTAAATCAATATCATTTTTCAATATGATTTCCAAAATAAAAGAAAATAATATTTTGATACAGAAAAATTATTTTTCAACTTTATTTAGTAGAATAATATTATTCCTAAATTTATAAACCAATGTAATTTTTTGAATTTATTTACCAGCAATAAAATAATTATAATAACATCATGTTTGTGGGAAAACATATAATATAAACTTTTTGTAGCATTGTCTATGGAAACATATATTTGGATATTATACAAATATTATACAACTTACAAGTATAAAATTAACTCAAAAACTCTTTTTTCGATTTTCGTGCATGGCGGGTATGTATCTAGTAGAACACTAATTGAAAAATCTTCAGTTTATATAACATTGACTTTGTTTTTGATTTTAGCTCTAACTTTTTGAACCCACTTAATGTAATATCTAGATCTACCCCCAGTCTTGAACTCTTCTCTGCTTTTTTTGGTCTCTCTACTATTAAATTACAAATTTTTAGGATTAAATTAGTGTATCAAAAAGAATACAAATCAACAAAATGAGATTGGACATTTAAGCTAACTTGGAGAAAAAAAAACTTACATATGAATAATTATTGAGGACATTGTTTTTGTTGTTTACTCCTAATTATGGACATAGCACATTAAATTCTATGTTTGTTGGGGCATTGTGACAACGAAAGCTCCTAATAAAGTCCGCAAATCATCATGTGTTGAGAGCATATAGGTTTACCTATTCACTATTATATACAAGTTTTAAGTTTGTACAATATTACTTGATCTAACTAGCTCTATGTGTTTATTTTATTATCATAAATTGCTTTTTATGAGATGGTCTCACTGAGAAATATGTTTTATATATGGTATAAATAGCTCATCGATCACGTATATATTTAAGAATATAGCCTCTTTGTTTGAGATTAGTCTCACCGAGAAATTGTCACTCACAAGACTAACTCGTTTGTTATTCATAAGTTTGTAATGGGAGGGCAATCCAAGCATCCAATAATTGTCAAATATATTGGATATCGCCCTAGGCATGTACTCCGTTCGTCTCACGTGTTTTGCTATGTATTTCATTTTCTATAATCCTCATCCACCCACTTTTGTAATCACACATTTTTTTTATCAACTTTTATTAATTTTCTTAATTTGCTCATTTTATATGGTACAGACCGACTATAGTCAATCCTATTTGGAAATTTGAATGCATTAATTGGGAACTTTATGCAAATGTCATATACCTGTAATATTAAAAAAAAAATAGCAGTTTAGTTACGTGAAGAAATAAAGAATGGGGACAATTAATTTCCTAAAATGTAAAAAAAGACATGGTCATTGGTCAGTGGTTTGTGACTTATCTTGTTCACATTGGCCTGGGATAGTCTTATATGCGAAGGGGATGAACCATTTTCCAGAGATAGTAGTACACCACCCGGCACCCACTACATTGGCCTTCTAATCACGCCCTAAATTGAATTGGATATATTGAATACACACAATTTTGGTAAAAATCTTATCCACTGTGTGTAATGCACTTTATTTAACCAATTAGGAAAAATTTTTTAATTTATTATTATTGGGTAACGTACTATATATATACATAAAAAGATAATGAATAAGCCGTCAATGAAGTCAATATAGCGATTTATATATGTTACGTAATAATGATGATAATGCGATATCCTGGGTTGAGCGTTAAAAAGAATTGATCATTATCATCATCTTATTCGGTGTGTTTTATTTGTAGGAACTATGATCAGGTTTTGGGAGGAAAAAAAGATGACAATTTATACCCAAGAGTGCGGTTAAAGAGTCTCTCGACTCGAGACAGATCCATAGATGAAACCTCTGAAAAAAAACCACAGTTTCCAAAAACATAAAAATAAATAAAAGGGAAATTATCAATGGTACCCCTGTGTTTTAACACTTTATCAATGGTACTCCTAAGTTTTTTTTATTAATTGTACCCTCGTACTATTGAGCGTTTTACAACCGTAACTTTTTAAAATTTTTTCCGTCCAAAATCTCCAAAATTATAAACTTTTTTTCTTTTTCTTTTATTTTTTAATTGTGGGGCTTTTTTCACCAATGACTAACTATTATCGTCCGGTGCCTAAACCTTGCTCGTTTATCAAAACATAAAAGAAAGTTAACGGTTTTGAATGATTTTGAGTTTTTGACTTATAAAATCATTAACAGAGTATAAGATGAATAAGGTGGCTATGTATAATATTACCCCAATAACTCTTGTGAGAATCTATTTGTCAGTGAAACAATTTCAAAACAAAAAGTTCATATTTAGCCTCTATAATATTACCCATACATATTCTTACTAAAAAAAAAGGTCTTTTTTGACTTGAGATAAAATTATTAACATTGTATAAAACAATTAAGGTGGCTATGTATAATATTACCCCAACTATTCTTGCGAGAATCCGTCTCTTCATGAAACATTCTTAAAACAAAAAGCTCATATTTAGACTGTATATTAAACGTATCTCACGCTGAGACCACCACATAGAACAATTGGTGTTTAAAGTTTGATAAATACACAAGCACATTTTGTAGCAGCCTTGCAACAAAGAGTTGATTCCGTACACTTTTTAAGCACAAACAAAACCAAGTAAACAGTTTAACAGTAAACAGATACCAAGGACAGATCAATCAAATTTCACAACTGTTCGATTTTTATTAACATAATTGAAACTCTACTTAATCACAATTGCATCATTCACTTCATACAAATTGAAGATTCATCCTGTCATCATCAAGAAACAAGTGTATACGTAAATATTCTCGCTAAGGCGCCTCATAGTTGTGTCGAGGAAACAAAAAAGGGGCATCTCAATACACAGGCATCTTCTGGCCTGACTGTACTGAACCTGATTCTTCAAAGATGGGCCGACAATCAGAGCATCACCATATGTGTGATTTCAGAGAATCGGTTAATTTTAATATTCGCGTACTATGTATAAGATAAACTCTAAAGATGCCAGTGAGCAGATAACTAAAGAACCTGCTTTAACCAATGATCCTTCTCCAATTTGCTCTTCAAGAAGCGGTAGGTCCTTGCTGCACCCTGAGAGACTGCATCAGAATTCAATTTTCTCTTCTGTTTCTGTCCCGTCTTGAATGTGCAGATGATATCCACAACATCCTTTGGCAGCCAAAAGGATAGAACATAGAAGTGTGACAAATTACTCTTTCCATAATATACACTTTGTTGAAAAAATGGGCATAGGCTTACGGGTGAAGGTATTTGGTCTCGTGTAAGGAGGACAACTAATTACCAAGTACGCAAAATTAACACGTCCATTTCAGCTAACCATGAGGCTAAAGACTCGAATACGTGCATATCCATAACTAACTTTATTGCATTAAATTAGCTTGAGAAAGAGAAGAAAAACAAAGAACTAAGACATAGAATACCTCAAAAAAGGTGAACCGTGGACCATTCGCTTTACTGATTCCTTTTGGTAGTTCTTTTACTCCTCGAGTATCCTTTGATACTGATCCCCCTAATTTCTTGAGTTTAGAATTTGTTAATTTTACACCATCCTTGCGGGTCTCGAGTATAATAGACTGTGTAGTGAGTTTATTTCCAAATTGTGAAACCTTCTCCATCTTTACTTTAATACTTTATCAGCAGCAAAATCAAGATCATCAGGAGTTTATCTATGACGGTTATCTGCTTTACAACATAGTGCAAACTTGCCCGTCACTTTTGAAGATTGTGTGTAAATCATTCCATACCGATGTTGCCTCAAATGTCAAAGCAGTTCTACATCCTACACAAAAGCTTGTAGCATAACCAAATAAATATTTATTTCATTCGGATCTAATAAGGGCTGCTTCAGCCACATGTAGAATACCCTTTTATCATTTCAGCTGTGCACAACTGCAGGTTCTATTCATCAGACCAAACAGCCTTAAGTTTTGTTTGCATTCATTTTCGCTCTTCATAACATTTAATGGTCTCATAGCAGCAATTCAAGCCTCATGCAAGTATGTAACTTCCAAGAATATATGGCTCGGTAATGATATTTCCATAAATGCTTCCGTTTAAAAGTACCTCTGCACAAGATAGCAATGTACCCACAGCAGCATGGGAAGCTTCATGTTCGGAAACTACATCACAACAGGCTCAATTAAACCTTGGACAACTCTTCCAAGATCGGGCCTCAAAATCCCTTGTTTTAAAGTCGGATTTATTTTGCATCGGTTACCGTCACACCACATCTTGATAATGCATCAACCAACTCTATTCCTTCAATTGAGTTGGCAATAGAGTGTTGATATTCCCTGCAACCCAGACCAACCCCAGCTAATTCCACATTTGTGAAGTATCATCCAGAAATTCAGCCAATTCAACCTCTCTTATTTCAACATTTACATAACCCCAACCAACCATACAATCCTTTACATTGAAGTTGGGTAACAATGGAACACTGGCTGGAGAATTTTGCATTTTGTTATTGGCGATATAATATCTTCAACATTACTTAAATTTCCTGGACTTAGGCTCTTCACAAGTCTCCCACCAGAATCACTACCCTCATATAACTCAACAGTATGAAGTTTCCTTTCTTAAAGTAAATCACAAGCAATCTTTTCAAACATGATCAAAACTACAACATAACTGTTGTAAGGCTGTGGTGGTGTGGTAGTAAGTATTTGCAATTAATGCTGCATATTCCATGGGCAGTAAGACAATTCTGTTTATAACTGCAGAAATTTTTTGTAAGAGGGAGGTAACAAACCAACATTAACATTTTAGTGCATGTGATGTAACAAAAACGAAAGACCTCAAACAGGTGAAGCAACTTCACACTTCATAAACTGGACAGAAAAAAAGTTATCGAACGATCCAACATGCATTCAAGTTTTATATCAATGCCACTAGCTACAAGATCAAGCAAATAATGATGTTTTAAGTTTTTAGTAACCAATTTCAAAATAAAGATTTCTATGTAACGTGCAAAGTTACTTCTATATGTCCAAATTCCAAACATTAAGGAAAGAATACTTGTGTGAAGGAACATATTTGTTGCTAAAATATTTAACCAACCACTTTAAAAACTTCATAACTGCATACAGGAATAAAAGTAAAAAAAAAAAAAAAAAAAGCCCACTTTATTTTGATAAACTTGATTTAACTCAACTCTTTCACATTTGAAAGTACCTTTTGAACCTTATTTGTCAAGAATAGATCAAATGGTAATACAAAAATAACCCATCTATAATTAACAACATGAAATGCAGCAGATAGAAGTATTATAATATAACGACAAAATGTTCTTCAGTAACCAAGAAAGCAACAACACACACAAACGACAATGTCAAATCCTTAACTCTAACATATGGGGTCGGCAATAAAACAAATCAATTTAAGAGACAGAGGTAGTTTTGAGCATGTGCAAGGTGTCCAATAGCACACAACCGTCTAAAATTAGGACATTCAAATATTAGCTTACAGTAGTTACATTACTTCCAATTTAGTTTAAAATTTTGAAAAATATAATTTAAAAAAAAAGGGCCTCAACAATTTTTAATGTTTCTGCTTCGCCCTTGATGAGAGATTGGTGGTAAAGATTATACTTTAGTCAACCAAGAAAGGAATGAAAACTTAATATTACATTTGGTATCATTAAAAGGTTTTATGATAACATTCTTATGGAAACTGATAAGTTTGAATTGTTTCATATGCTGCAAACCTTCTTAAGAGAAGTATAAACCTAGCAATACATTTTTGAAATCATAACGGTGTCATTGTACTAAAAATCAACTACATAGAAATACACTTAATGAAATTACGAAATTCTTCCCATCTATCCTGAGGGAAGGAAGGGCTAGATGTGAATCGAACCCGGGACCATTCTTGGAAAGTAATACAAGACCCAATTCTCCCTATATGATCCTTTTTGGAAACCATTGAATATTCAATTTTAAACTTAAGAATATAAAAGTAACTTCCTCATTGATCCTTTGTAAAACCCAAATAATCTGGGCATAAATAGAACTGAAGAAAAGCATAAAACTGACCCGACGGTCGCAAAATGAACAGCTAATCATGGAAACCAAAAACATAACTACAAATGCAAAGATTAACATTTGGGTAAAGAAAGAAATTGGAATAATTAGGGAAAGTAGGCTCACCTGAGACGAGAATTTAAAGAATGAAGAAATCCCTTGTGCCTGTTTTGCATAAAAAATGAAACAAAAACCAGTTAAAGGAAACGGAAATGACCTAAAATTTAATCTTTGAAATAAAAATAGAAATAAAATGGAGAAAAACTAAATTAGGGTTATACCAAGCTAGAATTCTGGGAGCTAATCAAGATCCTAGAAATTAAAATGCCGTCCATGAACAATTCAATGAAGTTAGCAGCGAGACGCAAGGAAAAGGTTTGTATGTGTCATGTCGATTGTAGACTGTAGTGTAGAAATTGTCCTCTTTGGTGTTGGCGGGAAATGTAGCTTGTGAGCCTGTGACTGCACACCGGTCAGTCGGCCACCGCTACAGGCAAACGCTAAGTAGTACGGCTCTATTTAGTGTTTAGTTCACCATATCAAAATTGATTTTTATTAGTTATAACCGATTCATTTTGATTATAATTGATTTTTACTGATCGTAAATGATTTTAGATAATAAATTGCAATTGAGTTGTATTGATTAAAACTGATTTTTATTGATTGTAACTGAATTTTACTGATTAAAATTAATATTTACTAATTAAAACTAATTTTTAATGATTACTTATTTTTTAAGTTGAGTTAATTGTGTAATCACATGTGTCCGATCATATGGTACGACTCATAAAAGAATTTTAAAAAGTTTTGAAATATTTTTGCTGTTATTTTAAAGCTTGGAATATACATTTAAAACTTTTAAAAAAATTGACAACTTTAAAATATTAAAATAGGCATTTTAAGTTTTAAAATAGTTATTTTATCCTTTTTAGAGGAAGATTTACAAGTATGGATTATAAAACTTTGAAATGGACATTAAAAAAACATAAGGTACAAAACTAGAGATGTAGAAAGTAAATCATTAATATATTTCTATACCTAAAATAATAATTAAAGAGTAGTAAAAGAGAAGGTCAATATAAGGAATGAAGTAGGAGTTGCTTAAGATAGAATAGATGTCATAATCAAGAAATATGAAAATGATAATTATCCCTTTACTAGGGATTTGCAATTGATAGTCAATTATTTGGTTGTCTTATAAAATTACAATTTCCTATTTATTCTGCATCATCACTAGTGCAATTTCAGGAACCCAAATTCATTCATTCCCAATTCAATCTTTTGTTTTTCTCATCAATTTCTTCTTTCTATGCCCATCTCCCCATCAATGGCAGTTGCCCACCTACTGAAAAGTGAAAACCCTTCTTCCTCTCTCTAAAATTTCATTTTTTTTTATATTACCCCACTAATCTAAATATTTATTTACAAAAATATCTAAAAACCCAATTTTATCTTTGTCAAAATTTATTTATAACTTGATAAACCCTGTAAATTTTGTTGTATAGTGATTTAGTAATTTGTATGAGTGAGAAATGATTGGAAGAAGGCATGCGATGAGCTGGAGAAGAGTTGCAAAGTCGTTACAAGGATTGGCGGCTCATGGCTTGTTATTCACTTTCACCCTCTTGCTTGTTCTTAAGCTTGAGCATGTCGCTTCCTACTCTTGGTGGTTTGTATTAATTTTTGCCTTTTTATTGGGATTTATAAATTTTCCATGTATGAAAGTTCTTCATTTTTTTGGATGATTATCATGATTTAAATGTTCCAATTCAATCTGAAATTAGACTTCTGCACTTATTAGAATAATTACCATGATTCAATTGTTTAAGAGTACCCCAAACCCTGTGTAAGTAGGTACAAATGAATTGAAGACAGTGGAGTAATGGAAGGTTGTTGTATCATGATTCAATTGTTTGTAACTTTTTTGGGACTGGAAATTATCAAGTTCCTTCACTTTTGCTATTTTTATGCCTTTTCCTTTTTGTAAATTGAGGCATGTAGTTATTTTGAATTGGTCTTTTCCTTTTATCATTAGCCCTTTTTTGAATTGGGTGTTGTAAGTTGTGTTATTGGTCTGTTTGGTTGTTTTTGAATTCATGTAGCAGTCTGCCCGCTGCCGTGTAACAAGTCCCAAGTGTTTATAATTTTGAAGTTTTGGTGATAATTTGATTAAGCTACCTTGATGCCTTGCTTGTGAAAGATACTTTGTGAGTTTTTAACTTGAAACAAAATGGTGCTTCAAATAGGCTGAATTCATTAGACAAGCCTCAAGTATTTTAGTTGAACATTAGATAGTACCTTCATCTGAATTTTAACTTTTAATTTGTAATGATGGTTCTTTTTTTTCTGTCCTTTCAAATTACATTAGATTGAGGGGATTGAAGGGTTGACAATGTGCTTACTTTCTTTGTGGTACACATTAGCGGAATAAAACATCAAGAAAACGATATGACCTTTGCTAAATCCATAGTTTATTGCATCTAAGTGCTATCTTCATATATTCTTAAAGTTTCCTTAGTATAATCTTTAGCCAAGGGGGGTTCTGAGCATGTTCAACCGCACAGGGCCACGAAAAATTGGGAGCTTCGATATTAAATTACGTTGTAAATGTTAAGTGTTTAAAGATACAAAATTGTTGGAAAAAATATTTAAATTACAATAGAATATATGTTGCAGGGTTGTCTTTTTGCCGATATGGCTGTTTCATGCTGTTGTTGCCCGTGGAAGATTCTCCTTACCTGCCCCTTCCGTTCCACACGATCGTCATGTATAACTTCCTCCAATTATTTTGATTCGGATACGACTGTCTGCTTTTTTTCTTTAATACTTAGTTTGAGAAACTAATGTTTGTATTTATATATTAAACCATCTCATCTGATAACAGTGGGCACCTTGTCATGCTGTTGTTGCAACCCCATTGATCGTTGCGTTTGAATTGCTTCTATGTGTATACCTTGAGAGCCTTTCTGGTATGTCTTACATCTTTAACCATATTGTGTCTTGTGCTTAACTTGTTTTCTTTTTAGGGAGAGAGTTCTATTGCATGGTATGTTTAGAATAAGTGCTAGGAAATTAGAATTTTCTTTTCTAATCATTAATAGTTAGACACATGATTGGTGTTCCAGTAAGAATATCAACTAAATTGAGGGATCTTACTAGTCACTCACATTCTTTTTCCATGGCAGTTTATGGTGTGGCTGCTGTGAGCTTGAAGATTGTTTTCTTTCCCTTGTTGGCTTTTGAAACAGTTATTTTGATTGACAATTTCAGGTACTAATTATAATTAGTTAGGCATTAGCTTAGTAATGAAGTGTTTATTATTGCCATTCTTAGATTCTGCTTTACCGGAATCAATCTTACTGTTTAGTCCAGCTCATTGTGAAATCCCTATTTTGTTCACCTTCTCTGCAAATTAATTGCTTACTCTGTGTGTGGCTCTGTAAGAGTTATAATGGATATCTCATGTTTTTTGTCTTGGTCTGCAAAGAGGTTGGCATAATACATAGTAAAATTTTTATCTTATTCTTTGATGCATTTGAAGGATTTAGTTCTCCTTTATCCTTTTGATTAGAATTCGATGATCGTTAGAGTACTTAGTATGATATTGGCATCTATCTACTTTCGACACAACTTGTTTGCTCCTGAGGCATATGCACTATTAATTTCTTAAATGTTGAGTTAGTGCATTATCTGAGCTGTAGTGCGAATGTTCTTACAGAATGTGCAGGGCTCTAATGCCTGGAGATGAAGAAAGCTTGAGTGATGAAGCAATATGGGAGACACTTCCAGTGAGTTTAATCATTCTCTGTATCAGATTCTTACGTCTCGTTGGACATGCAGCTTTTATTATAATTATTTTGGTATTCGTCCTGCTTTCTTCTTTACCCATTTTAGCTGAACAAACTAAGTATGGGACATCAAGAAAAAATAGTGTGTAAAAATGGTTATTTAGGAATGTGAAAGCCAAGTAGCTGATTCAAAAGGTAAGATTTTTCCGGTAGATCCTTAAATTTTCTGTAATGAAGGAGCAAAGCGGGTTGTAAAGTTACTATTGATTCACCTTTTATTAGAGTGTGTAACAAACTTCTAGATTTTTTATGTTTCTTTGAGTGAATCAATTCTTGTTTTTGGTAGAACCTTTTTTTTTACTTCTCGGTCGCTCAACCTAATATTGTGTCTGCAGCATTTCTGGGTCGCAATCTCTATGGTTTTCTTTCTTGCTGCTACACTATTTACCCTTTTAAAACTCTCTGGTACTTCCTTTTCCCTCTTAATCTCTTCATATTATCTTGCATTCTTGCTTCTGAATAATTTATGTGAATTTGATTTATGTTTGTTTGAATGGATTAAACAAGTGCTCAATCATCGCATTTACAACTGTTGGGTAGTAAAAGTAACAATACTTCTATTTACATCAAACTTATTTCATGAATTATAGACTTGGAATTGAAGATATCTTTTTTGGCTTTTTATTGATCCATTGAAATTGAAAAGTGATACTTTTTGGCATTGTATCTTGATGACGTGATTTTCATACTATTAAATTTGAAGTAGTTTACCGGGTGACATGCTTATTGATGTATTGAGTCATGGTATGTGACTGTGATGTTGAGCAAATGTTACATATATGAGGGGTAGGCCATGTTCCATTGAATTTTTCTCTTTGAATTTGCTACTTGTATTCCAAAAACTCACATGGGAACTTAAATGTTGCAAATCTGTGGGACGGAGGGAGTGGTAGCTAGGCCACTTTAGTGATTTGTTTCTTTGTCTCATGCCTACAGTGCAATGAATTTTGATGGAGCTCACATTGGATATATCAGCATCATTGCTTAATTTACAATCCATTTCTATTATTATTGGAACCCCTATGAGAAATTTTCCCAATTAGAAATATTAGGAAGATGATGAATTTCGTGTTCGACTTCATTTTCATCTTCAACAATGGCAATAGAGAAGCTTAATTTGCTAGATGATGATCGATGCACCTCCACCCTCCAATCACCTTGTTGAAAGACGACTCGCATCCATGAAACTATTCCACTTACCTTTTAATACAAAACTTCATGAGTCGCATGCGTATTTCCATTCACCTAATATCAGATTATATTCCTTGTTGTCTAAACCTCTAACATTCACCTTAATATCACCGGGTTTCTCAAGGTCTTCTTCTTTAGACTTGGTCCAGAACTTGTTCTCCACTTGGTTTTCTGGAATGAGAAACAATTATGATTTCTATTAGCATCTGGCCTAGTCGGTTTCCTATTAAACATGAATTGTAGGGTTGAGAGGCGGATAATTTAGATATTTTTTCTACTGGAGCACTGGTTGTGATGACTAGAATATTATTGTTAGTGTTGTTGGCATAATCCGGATATTGTTGTTGATGATGGTATTTTGGGTACATTGGGTAATACTATTTAGCAACAGATGACTGATAAAACTTTTTGGCTTTTGCACGCCAAAGTGAAGCAATTCCGCGGTATATTTTTATTCGCTTGTGGGTAACATAGAGAAGGAGAAAGAGAATCTAAATTGAAGGTGAAGTGAGCCTATAGTATATTTTATGTCCGTCTTTGGCAATTTGGCTCATTTATGTATGTTTTTCTATTTCTTTATAGGTGAGTTGTCATTGGCTCATTCATTTTCATGAAAATACTTTTTCTTTTTTTTCCCTCATGTTTATATCTAGTTACCGAAGAGTATTAATTATTCCTATTCCTTATGTGTATTCTAGACTCTATTTTCAATAACTTTACTATTTTTGATTCTATTTCTAATAAAAAAATCAATATATTTCCTAAATAATAAGAATAATGTTATTTATTGTTGTCGCTGAGTCCAATTATAGATTTTGGAACCTTATAAAACGTGTCCCCAAGTCCTGAAAACAAAACTTGATGAGTTTGACACTCGAATTTGTAACCCGAGTCGAGTCTAAGAACAATTTGTCTCTTTCACTATTTCCCTTACCCCTCGTTTTTTTCTTGTTAGTGGTCATCATTACCTCTTTTTATTGCTTGCTGTCATCTTATCTGATCACCTTTGAACTTTGTACTCCTCTCGTTCTCCAACTACATAATTTGCCAATGGCTTCATTGTGGCATTATGTTCTTATGATTCAAGGCTCATTGTTTCCTTCCTCTTTCTCATGGATGCATCTATCAACAAGATCTATAGTTCTCAACTATCACCCAAAAAAAGTTGGGTTTTGCATGTTGTCTAGAGGTTTTGATCAACTGAGTGAAAAAGGAATGAATATATGCAAGTATGAAACCTATTTCGAATAAAACTTCTTATCTGGGATTTAAATGTGTCTGTTCCGTTCGTCTATACTTCCCAACATTTGGAATCTGACTAGTATTCTGATTTTAGACCGAGAATTTTCTGTCCACAATTATAATCTCCCGCTGTAGTACAATGCTTTTGATCTAGATATGCCGTACATGGTTTTGTTTTCTTTTAACACTTGTCTGGTTGACAGGAGTTGGTGTGAAAGGAAATCAAGAAGAAGGTAAAAGATCATTTCCCAGTGTTTTCTTTTATAATCTTCATGGACTTCAGAAAAAAATGCCGGAAATCGATAAGAAAGTGCAATCTGTTTTTGATTGAGTTTCTTACTTTACTACCCTACCATATGAACGGAGTTTAAATGGAAAAAAAAAAACAAATTATTATGAATTCTTTTTGATTTCTTTAGATACAAAGAATTTGTAGTTACTATGGTCTGCCTTTCTAAGCTTATTATGCAATATTGAAATTTACCCCAACAATTTTCCTACACGAGCAAACAGCCCCATAAAGCAAAGCTCTAGTACATTTTGCAATCAAATCATACAGATATGGCAAATTAGGATCTGTAGTAATTTGGATGTTAGTAAGCACAGAACGGTGCTCACATTCTCTTTTGAGAGGGTAAAGCATAAAGTTAAAAGACTAAAAGATCAACCATCATTATCACCCCTATTATAGATAAATTGTAGAGTTAGGAAACAAATTTTCAGAGAAGGTTGTCTTACCCACAATCTCCTAACATTTTATTTTACTTCTGCTCCCAGCCTTAAAACTCCTAAAAAGGCAAAACTTCAGAGCGTATCCGTGATATTGATTTCTAAGGGTTCACGCAGCAAGAGGAAGGTCCTGCGAGCACATCTCGTTAAGTTGCCAACGAGCCATACTTATTTTTAATCATTTTGTGCCAAATGGAATTTTGTTCACGAGGAAATCTCCACAATTAGTTTCCTAGCAAAGCAATGTTTTTGGTGCCTATATACTTAACCCCAAACCGCCATAGTCATGGGGAAGCTTCACTTTCTTTCGACCAACTAAATGTCCCCTTTTTCTATCTCCTGACCCCTCTAAAGGAAATTTCTCATCGTCTAATCTAAAGAATCAAGGATATTAGGAGGTGCTTTGAGTAAATACAAGTTGTATAGCGGCATGTTATTTAGAAAATTCTTAATGATTGTAATTCTTTAACGAAAAATAAGCCCTTTTCCATCCATCAAGCAGTTTTTTTCTCTCTTCGCCTTCCTTTTGGATGTTAAAAATGTTCTCGGTTTTTGATTTTCATTGTTTTGCCTCTTGCTTAGGCCTTGGTTTGAGTGTGCCATTTATGTATGGTAACAATATGAATCAAACTGTATTGCTGCATGAAAATTGAAAAACATTAGCATGATTTTCTTTCTATGATATTTTACTTTCGACATGCAGTATGAATTACTTGTTTCAGCCTCATCTTTATACCTTTCTATTTCTTGTTTCCCATTGAATTATTTCAGGTGACATTGGTGCTCTGGGATGGTGGGACTTGTTTATCAATTTTGGGTACTCTCTATGTGCTCTTGCATTCATCCTGATTGAGCAAAACCCTTATTTTCTCCCCTTCCTTCATAGATTAGAAGCAATCACCGGTCTGCACTGCTCAATATTTGGGGCAGCTTTCTTCCAGGGATTTGGAGTTTCCCTAGTTATCTTATTGTTGGAAACTCTAAACTTGGTCTGATTTTATGAGGTTAAGGGTGTGTAACACAGTTTTACTGGAGTTTGGGACTCTGTCCGGAGTTTCATAACTTCTCGAAGCTTTTCATTGGCATTCTTGTTTGAAAACTTTACATCGACACCTGACGGTGGTTCTCTCCTTGACATAGTTGACAATGCTGTATCATTTGTGCAGTATTGCGGAGTGCTTTGCCTTTCTTGTTTGTACAAAATGGTCAAATCCCATGATACATAGGAGTTCATGCACTGTGGAGAATGCTGCTTCTTCAAGTAGTGTTAGCTACCTTGACTGGACTAGTGGCTTAGTCGTTTTCCAAGAAGAAGATCAGAACCATGAGAGCCTGTGTGGTCTGCCCGACATTGGTGGCCATATCATGAAAATACCAATTATCATTTTCCAAGTGCTTCTTTGTATGCGTTTAGAGGTGAATTTATTTTTGTATTTTGTGGCTCTTTTTCACTTTTTTTTTTCCTCTGAATAGTAGTTTGCTTACATATATTGAAGGAAAAATTACCAAGAATATTCCAACTTTTCATGATTTTCGTGCAATAATCTCACCTATTGATTAACCATGATTAATTCCAATTTTGGAGGGTATTTTCCAAGAGTAAACTTAGTAACATGACTTGTTATAGCAAATTTTATTTTTTAAAAAAAAGATAAATTAAAATAATATATCGAAAAAAATGTTAAAAAATGTTTTAAAAAAATTAAGATTTTTTAATTATGCAAAATTATTCAGTTTAAATTTTTGGTAAACCTACTATAGAAGGTTATCGGAGGTTATCGGGTTACCCAAGCTTATTCTAGGCAAATACCCCTAAAGTTGGGATTATTCACGGTTAATCAATAGGTGGAATTATTGTTGGAAAATCCTAAAAAGGTTGGATTATTCTAGGTAATTTTTCCTATATTGAATGACATTTTTGGTTTTTGAATATTTCAGGGATCTCCTGCAGCTGCTAAAAAAATCCCTATTCCCGTTCT
This sequence comes from Amaranthus tricolor, assembly GCF_026212465.1. Taxonomy (NCBI): domain Eukaryota; kingdom Viridiplantae; phylum Streptophyta; class Magnoliopsida; order Caryophyllales; family Amaranthaceae; genus Amaranthus; species Amaranthus tricolor. The sequence continues at coordinate 6,242,541 of NC_080059.1, forward strand.
TTTTTCTCCTTTGTTCCTTCTGCAAGGTGTCGGGGTTTTATTTGCCATGTCCCGACTGGTGGAAAAAATTGTTCTCTTGTTCCACACTGATGCTGGACAAGGGCGGTATTTTACCTTCTCCGAAAAACTTTGTGACTGTCTTGCATTTATGCACCATGGTTCAAGGTGATGATAGCTTTATATCTAGTGCTTACTACTTCTCCTTAATTAAAAATCATGTCTATCTTCTATAATGAATAATCTTTGTTTCGGGCATATTTGTTATTGTGAAACAGACTGCTTGGCTGGTGGTCTATTGACGAGGGAAGCCGAGAGGAACAAGCACAGCTTTTGCATGAAGAGGCATCTGGGTCGGTAACTTCTATATATCCAGATGTCTGGAAAATATGAATTTATTAGATTTCATTAATTTCCATTGACTTTTCATACCGGATATTCGTACGTGGCTCATATAGTCAGAAAGTTAAAGTTTAGGTCTGACGTCAGAAAAATGACATAATTAGCTTAGTCGTAAAATTTTTCCGTTTTTTTTTATTTTTGGTTCATGATCTTCTGTTTTGATTGCTCTTTCAGGTACAACACCTTCTGCAGTTATCCACCTGAGATCGTGAAAAAAATGCCAAAGAAGGATCTGGCTGAGGAGGTAATTTTTCTTACTAGCCATCGCAGTTTGAAATTTCTATAAAATATTTAAGGAATTACCGTCTTGCTGATTCTTGTTCTGGATTTTTGCTGTTTGTATTCAGGTTTGGAGACTGCAGGCAGCTCTTGGTGAGCAGACGGAAATAACCAAATATAGCAAACAGGAGTATGAAAGACTACAAAATGTAAGATCTTTTAACTGTTTCTACACATGTCTATTTTTGTGTTTCTACATGTTTTTTGCAACTATGTTTCGTAGATAATCCATTAAGCTTCATGTTGTTTGATAGTTACCTGACCTTGTAATCAAACCCGACTTGACCTGACTTCAAAATGAATGTAAAAATATGTAAAAACCAATGTGCTCACAAGACCCGATTTTAAACCGACCCGAAACACCTGACCCGAAATTAACTCGAATGAACACCTTTAATTTTGACGCATATAGCTGTGCTTTTTGTTTTGTTACGACCATTTGTTTAATTTGATTTTTGTTCGTATTTGTCATCAATGGCCATGTGTTGCTTCTTGTTTTCTTACGCTCAAGTTTTAAATTTGCCAATTTTATTCTTATATTAAGTCAAATATCCTTTTTATACAAGTTATGAAGTTCAAGAACTGCATTTATGTAACGTAATGGATTCTTCCAATGTTGAATTAAATTTTTCTCGACTGAATTTGAATGGTTTCTCGCCATTGACTCCATATACAAAAACATCTTACTCAGGAAAAAGTTCTTTGTCGAGTATGCTTCGAGAGAGATATCAGCATTGTGCTGCTTCCCTGTAGGCATCGGATCTTGTGCAGGTGTGTTTTTATCATTTTGGTGCTCTTAGGCCCCTTTAGATTGCAGTCATAATGGGTTGTTTGGCAAATAGCTGATAACTGATTGCAATGGCTGATACCAACTAATTTTATTAACTGGTTTGATTAGCTGATTTTGAACCCGCTGCTATGAGTAGCTTGTTCAAAAACAGCTCATTCATAACAATGAGTTTTTTCAACCAGCTAATTTACCAAACATTAGCATTGGCTGGTTTGACCACCCAATCCTCTAATTGTATTAAAATAAGCTAAAATTGCTCAACAAGTTATTTTGCCAAACACCACCAAAGCCTTTTCTTTCATTTGGGTTATCTTTTACTCCAAACGGGTATTATCATTTTCGTGCAGTATCTGCAGCGATAAGTGCCAGAGATGTCCAGTTTGTCGGGTCTGTGTTGATGAAAGATTAGCTGTATATGATGTATAGTTACAGTATAGTGTTGATGATTGTGAAATTCTCACCAAAAGTCCCTTTTTTTACTTCATACTGGTGCTTGCCGCTCCATGTTCTGTAACTAACATGTCATAAATTAGGTTAAAATTAGAGCAAAAGCAGCCTGTTCAAGCTTTGTAATTTGAGTTCAATGATGTAAATATAATGCTATCACATGTTCTTCACCTAACATATACTCTCTTTAAGGTTAAATGTCAATACCTTAGTCTGTTCTCTATTTTTATTCCCTTCATTTTCTTCCCTTGGTAGTGCTAAAATTCTCCTTCATACCATAAAAATGATTAATTTGAAATAGAGGCGTTCAAAACAGACCTGATATTCACCCGGCCTTATAAACGATTCGATTTAATTCGACTTAAAAATGGATTTACAATTATGTAAAAACCAATGTGGACACAATACTCGATTTTGAACCGACGCAAAATACCTGACTCGAAATCAACCCAATGACCTGAATGAACACCTCTAATCCGTAATCAATAATATAGCCCGTCTGATTATTGGTATTAAGTGAAGGGATGATTGTGATTTATTTAGTAATCTACTTATCACGATTGATGATCATGGTTGTTCTACAGGATTGATTTATTTTCTTCATAAAATTCATTTACATTCATTACTACTTTGAAACGAAAAGAAACTTGGAATTAAAATATCATTACTATGAAAATGACAAAACCCATTTGATAAAAATTGAACTAAAATTTATTTATTATTGTAATACTACTAATAAATTTGCATTAAAAAACTAGTTAATGAGGAAAATTAAAGACAAATATACTAGTACAATTTTACGACAACCAAAAGTTCAATACTAAAAAGTTGTTGCAACACAACAATTTCCTAACCTTCTAATATCCCTTTATTGCACTCCATTTTTCTTTTTTTCTTTTTAATGATGAATCAATTAAAACTTTGAATAGGCTTACTGTACTTATAAAACTCCTAAAATTTATTCCACCACAAAAGATAATCATGCAATTTGAGCATAATTACTATACTGATGATCCTACATTACATTAAACATGGTTAAGCAGCTGATAAGGTGATAGCATAAGCCTCGGACCTATTTAGTTTCATTCCATCACCAACATTTCTTTCAGGCATTACGTGACCCTCGATTATCATCGATACGAAATCGTCGAAGCACTCATCGATGGATCGAAATGTTGTATCGGGATACAGAGATGTTGCTTCCACATCAGTTGCTTTATCCAATGCGAAGTTAACTTGGCAACCTTGGATGAATATGTCATGGGTAAATGCAGCCACAATACTCTCAGGAATTCGCATTTCTGATATCGAAACAAGAAAACATAAGTTGAATTCCACTCATAAAAGTTATGATCGGGGTTTAAGAAGGGTTGGAAGACTGGCATACCATACCCTTTTCAAAGGAGGTAAGGAGGTTGCGGCCAGTGAGACCCTCAATAATGAGTTTTTTAGTTGCGAAAGCATACCATTGGCCGCATTGAGAAGGTCTTGTTCTGTTATAGTAACACGAGGAAGATTTCGATTAATTTTTTTCTCCCACAAAGAAGCAAGCTCGTTTATGCTCAAAAGATTGTTAGTTGGTCGGAAATGAACTGATTTGTTGATAGTCCGGTGATCATTGATGACTTTGATTGTTAGTCGTCCAATATCAGTACCCGCCACAAAGTATGCTGAAAATGATACATCTCAAGTAAACAAATATGTGAATTATCGCCTGTTGTAAGCTGATGATTGAGGTTCCAAGTTATGTTATATACTCTAACAGGCTCTAATATCATGTTAAGAAACCAACTCAACCAAAAGTTTAAGTTGATAGTCGAGGCTCTAAATTATATTATATATTCTAACAGGCTCTGATATCATGTCAAGAAACCAAGTCAACCAAAAACTTAAGTTGATGGTTGAGGCCTCAAGTTATGTTTTATATTCAAACAAGCTCTGATATCATGTCAAAGAACCGATTCAACCAAAAGCTTAAATTAATGGTTGAGGCTCCAAGTTATGTTATATATATACTCTAACAGTTACATGAATAACAATTTTCGTAAAAGAAAGATGATGAGATACCTTTGACGTTGCCATCGCCATAGATGTGAAAGCGATCGAGAGGAGGAAGAACATCAGCAGGATGAGTATTGTCATGATAAGGCCAAGCTGCAATAGAATTGCAACAAATATAGGTGTAGGGGATCCCAGCTTCTTCTATTGCTCTTCTTACCTCTCTTTTTTCTTTATACATTTTTAGTCCTGGTTCTACTGGATCTGCTCTTTCTATGTCGTGCCCAAATTCTGAAGGCAGGAACCTCTACACCATAATTTTTGTCCAAAATCAAATTTTTATTTTTTCTTCAATTACATAAAATGTACGTCAATTATTTTGACGGACTAAAGATTAATAATTTTTTGATTTCTGATTATAATAGACTAAATTAAAATGACTAATTAAATTATTCAAGTTATTGAAAACAACCTTTTTTCGTGTTTATTGGAGAGAGCACAATAATTTCAGCTCGTTTTGTTTGAGATCATTTCTCCATGAGACAGACCCATATAATTAGCTAATTTATCTAATTAATCACTTTAAAATTATAAATAATCACTTTAACACTAAAAGTATATGAATTAGTATGATAGAGATGATCTCTTTCATTTAAGAATTTGTGCAATCACTTTAACCGTAAATAGTTAATATTTAGATTCTATATACAATTTAAAGCAATTACGTATGACTATGTGCTTTGATTTTTTGCCATTGCATTTATTTCTTTAATTTTCTCCTTTTACCTTTATATAAATTGTTATATGAGATAGTTTTATCCAGAGACATGTCTCATATAAGGGTTAAATAACCAATCTAGTACGTAATAAAAAAAATATAGGCTCCTTAAGATCGTCTCACCGAAAGACGGTATCTCACAACAGTAGCTCTTATTTATATTATGGGTTAAATAGTCAATTTAATACTAATTAAATTAATTTTCTGTGATAATTAAGGTAAAATAACAATAAAAAGTGCAATGGCATACATAAAATCATATAAAGAAAATTTAATATAAAAAAATATGAAGAAAATTACCTTGACAGTTCCAACAGCTTTAAGAGCATGAATGAGATGAAATTGGTCTAAAATGCTTTCTCCTCCAACAGCAGAAATGACGACTTCTATCTTATAGTCCTCCAATATCTTTATCATCCATTTCTCATCTGTTATGGTTCCCTGCGCCATTTATCCAGTATTTCATTTCTACAACATACATCAAATACTTGTTTACTACATGGTAGACCAAGGCCAGGGACAGTTCTAGCCCTATTTAAGGTATCCAACTGTCTAGAGCTACTAGAAAATAAGGGCTCTAACAAATTTTTTATAGTTCATCAGTTAGTTGTAACTCAGTTAATAATGTGTCTTCTTGCGATATTATTGATTAAGGGTTTAAAATATATGGATTTCAAAGTTTTGCGAAAATTCTTATTCCTATCTTGCCATTAAATGTTTAGTTATATTTGACATCCGAGTTTTCAGTCCATTTTTATTAATTTTAGGTATATGGCATTAAATGTTTAGTTATTTTATTTATTTATTTATTTATTATTTTGATGAATTATATCTAGTTATTTGGTATATTAATAAAAAATATAGCACAAATTTGTCTTTTGCTAATTTTTAAATGGTTAGCGAAGGACTTCAATTTTCTAAATATCAATAAGTAATCTATAATCTTTGCTCCGCCTGATTAAGAAAACAGAAAAAGTAAGAGTTAATTGAAAATCGAATCTCGAACATTTTTTGAAAAGTGCTATCTACTTATATGGACATTAAAAGACTTATTTTTCTATTTGAGCTGCTTATATGAATATATAACACGATCTAATACAAAATTTAGCTCTTAATATTTTACTATGTTGAATTGGGAATAAGCTCTTGCAAAGCATATACCATGCACTTTTCCTATATAAAGTCATAAATTTGATATTCACGGTCTCTTTTCAAATTTCATGTACTAAAAAAAGAGTTTTGAAACTAAAAAGAAAGAAAGAGGGCGTACGATAATAATGGTGGCACCCTTATTTTGAAGGGTGTGTATAATTTGAGTCTTGGTTGAAAAAGCAGATGAACCGGACCGAACTAGTACGTAAGTGGGGCGACCGGATTCTAAGCAAGCCTCTGCAATGAACCGACCAATGAACCCGGTTGAACCAACAATTAAGGTTCGACCCCCTAATTTAGTACCATTGGCCAAAACCGGAAGTGTAGAAGCCGTCATCTTTTTTTTTTTTGAGAAAAGAAAGAGAGGGTTGTTAGAAGGGAAGAGGTACTACTGTAGTACTTATTATGTGAATTGTGGTTATGTGTTTTAGAGGGTGGAAATGATTATATAGAGAAAAAGATTGTGAGTTGGAATGTTTGAGCAAGAATTATGGAGATGTTGAAGGGTTGTTTAGACAATTTTGATTTTCGTATTCACGTAATGCTATATTTGGAAATAATGATTTTAAATTTTATTTGAAAAATCAATAAAATTCAATTTTGAATTTGAGTAAATTCCATCATTATTGTAAAATAGGTAAAATTGAGGATTTCTCAAACTTTGTCATTATCAAGTTCTTCTTTTATGATTTAATGATTGAAAATTACAATTTGAAATGAATTTTTTGTTTTAAAAAAGTTATTGCAGATGGTATCTATTTTTAAAGATTGATTGAAAAGAATATACTCCTATTTGTTATCATTAACAATAGTGGTACGATGTATACATTTGATATGGGAAACTTGATATAATCCCCTAAATTCGCTTAATTAGAAATCACTTAATGACATTATATTTATAAAACATTAGACTTATAAAATGATTTGAAATGAATTTCAAAAACTATATATGTAATCCTTAAATAAAAGATTTTTTCTTTTGAAAACGAGCAATTTAAATCAAATATCTAACAAAAAAAAGTTCATTGGTTAATGGTCATAGCCTTTGAAGCGTGTATTCCATTTGTTAATTTTTTTATAAATTTAATTTATTTTTGTTGAATATTATTATATTTTACTTAAAAAAAATAAAAAGTTGTATGGTTAAAAAATAAATTAAAAAACCACTTTATTAATTTTACAGAACCTTTTTTTTTCAAAATTAAACTTTTTTAAAGAAATTTTTTTATTGTTAATTTTTTTTGTTTTCAATTTGATTTTTACTATTCATTTTAGCACTGTATTTCATTTTAGTATGTGTCACTAATTTTACACTTATTCATTTTTTTTTTTTGCAAATGTCACTCTCCTTTCAATCTCATCAAAAACTTATTATTTCTCTGTTATAACCATTTATTTCTATTATTTATTTTTATCTTATTTTCCAACTAATTTCAATCTTCTTTCTTTTCATCCTCTAATTTAGAAGAAAACATAGAATGTATATACTTCATATTATTGAATAAAGTGAACTCTACAAAACCTAAAGTCTACTATTCCCCTATTTTTGCTTACATTCATGACTTCCCTATTAGCTGATCTAGTTTTTGACAAGGAAATTCTTCCTCTCACGATTCAATAGTCAACTTAGATTAACATTTTAATTAGTACTCTAATTTATAAGCTAATCCTAATTTAAATAAAAACAAAAAGAATAGTCCTATACATTAATATCTACATTGATTTTTTTAATATATATAGGAAGGTTGTTTAATAAAAAGATGTATATTTTTAAAAAAATATTTATGATAACCAATAAAATATAAAGTTATTAATTATATAAACTATAGTTATATATATTATATCAACCAAGTTAGGGACCCATATCATGTTGTGCACAATTTAATCCCAAAATTAAAGAAGTTACATATTTCCCAAGAAAACTCAAAGTAAAAATTGTGAAAAGTTAGTTAAAAGCATTGAAGGTATGGTTTGTTTATCTAATATAAAAAAGAAAATGATAATAAAAAATTAGTACCAACAATTAAACGAGTGATTAGAAAATGGTCCTACTTATTTTTACTTTAATCATTTTATTTTTTTATAAAATTTATCTCATAATTATTATTTAGTACCAACAACTAAACGAGTGATTAGGTTTAGATATAGTTGTATGATCTTAGTTAGAAAAGGGAAGGGTGTTAGGTCGGGGAGAAAGAGAAATAGATGCATGCATGCATGCATGGAAGGGTAGATATGATTATGCATCAATAAACTTGTATAAATTTCTGAAGATGGGCCAGCATGCCAGTTGGTTTGTTTCATCTTCTCTGACTTAAAATTAGAGTCCACTCTTTTATAACTATAATTATTTAAGTTTCATTCAATCAATCTAATTGCCTATTAGACAAGTTACCACCCAAATTTATAACTATATGCTTGTCATTTTGTAAGAGATTAATTTCCTTCCTATGAGTTATTTTATCTATTTATTTTTGACACGGAAACTAAAGAGTCGAGTGTAATGAGCTAATATAGTGAACTATTTAGAAATAAGAGAGATATATAAAGAGTAAAAATAGTGAAATTATATTGAGAAAAAAAAATGTGGTAAATTCATAAAGACATATTAAAATAAAAAATTAGGGTAAATTGTAATGGGATATAGGAGTTGTAGGAAAATAAAAAGTAGAATAAAATAAAGATATTATTATTTCAGAATATTATGTTTTTAGGAAGTTAAGATTTTTTTTTTAATATTTAGGATATTAAGCTTATTTTGTTTCCTGTTATTTAGGTTTATGTTAATATTTTGTTTCCTTATTTTTAGTCTTAAATCTCATGTATAAATATAGGTGTTCCTCTCATTGATAAATTAATACAAACCAAGTATTCAAAACTCAAACCAATCGTTATTTCCGTATTATGATTTTCTACATGGTATCAGAGCCGTAAGGTTTTCCTGAACGGAAAAACTCTATCGGTATTTTATCATTGATCATAATCAACCAAAATCGATCCAAAAAATACCAAATCAAAACAAAACCAATCAAACCAAACCAAATCAAATACAAAACCAAAATTATGATTTCTATGGCTCAAATGGAACAACATTTGTTCCAACTTATCCAAAAATACAACAAAAAATTCATACTTGGCCAGAAATTTCTGAAAAATTAAATTTCAAAAATTACACCAAGTGGTGTAAAGAAATTCAAACTGAAATTCATAATCGGCGGCAACTCAATCATATCATTGTCGCCCCTCCTACCACCGGAGATCAACAATGAATCCAAAGTGATAAGTTGGCGATCTCTTGGATCCTTGCAAGTCTTGAACCCATCATTATTGATTGTGTTCTTGACTATACTACTGCCCATGAATTGTGGACTTGGATTCACACCTTTTTCAGGCCAATTTCGCTACCTTCCGTGAATGACCCCATCCAATGTGAGGTCGCGAAGGGGAGAAATATAGGAAATAAGGAAGAAGAAGAAAACTTGAAACTCGGAATTAATAATCAAACCCAAAACCGAGATCAAGACCCCCGAAACCAAGGTTTAAACGAAAAAATTCTCAATAAAGGTACGGATAATTTGCTAGGTGTCACTGATTCTACTACCACCACTAATACCAGTGTTCACGGTGAGTTGAAGGTCGAAAATAATGAGAAAGAGGAATTTAGTTCAAAAGTGAGAAGCACAGAAGAGACCGTGAATGAGGAGAGTAATATTTTATTTCCTCATTTAATTCCTTTTTATATGAAGGCACAAAATAATAAAACCCTACCCCATCAAATTCCCGTGACCCATTTCTTTACTCAACCTATGTTTTTCGTGAGTTCCCAACCCAACTCACTCCATTCCTTCACAATCCAACTCATGTGAGCCTAAAATCCAACAATCTAAAATTCAAAACTTTGACTCAAATAATAAAATAAATTAACCCAATTTGCTTCTTAACCTTTTATCCAAACTCAAAAAATTAAAAATAAATTATGACAAATTTGTCGTTGAGATCATCAAAATGCGCTTTGTAAAATCAAAAGATGAACTAGCAGACTTTCCGTTAAAAGCGATTGGATTCGAAGATTTGAAAATTATTGTGCATGTTCGGTTTCGGTGATCCCGGAACCTAACTTGAGGGTAGGAAAATAAAAAGTAGAATAAAATAAAGATATTATTATTTCAGAATATTATGTTTTTAGGAAGTTAAGATCTTTTTTAATATTTAGGATGTTAAGCTTATTTTGTTTCCTATTATGTAGGTTTAAGTTAATATTTTGTTTTCTTATTTTTAGTCCTAAATCTCATGTATAAATAGAGGTGTTCCTCTCATTGATAATTCAATACAAACTAAATATTTAAAACCGAAATCAATCTTTAAATCCGCATTATGATATTCTACAAGAGTAGTACTAAACACTTTTTGTATTAATAGTTGTCCTTAACGTTAAGAGTCCCTATCGTGGACAATTTTTATACATATACTTATATTAGTAGTGTATCCTTGTTAAAAAAATGAAAAGAGGTAGTATTGAACTATTTTCAAATAGTTTATTGTTTTTACAACTATTTGTCAATTTGACTTGATTTTTTAAAATATAGGATTCTAAAAATATTTTATAACTTTATAAAGTCCATTTTAATATAACCACTTTAGAGAAAAAAAAAAGGAAAGAAAAGGATAGGGAGGGAAGGAAAAGGATAGGAGAGGAATGAGAGAGAAATAATTCTTGTTTGTTTAGGAGGAAAGGGACGGAAAATAAGGATTTTCTTTGTAAATTTTTTTAATTTTAGAAAGATTGATATCTTAACAAAAATCATTTATCTAATCTCTCCAAATTTTTCCCCTTCGAATACCTTTTCCTTTTATTTTGTTATCCAAATAAAAAATTCCTCCTCCCTCCAAACTATTTTCCTTTTTTTTTTTTTTTTTTTCCACTTTTCTCCATCCAATCATAGAGTAAAGTTCCAATGTTTTCTCAGCAAACATTTGGTTCTAATACAAATCAAGTATACACATAAGGCCATGAAAATCTAATCAAAATTAAGTCGGTTTTTATTTTTACTGTTGGGGTGTTTGACAATTGGTTTTTTTTTAACTTTTTGATTGGCTGGTGACTTTTGTCTTTTTAGTTAATTAAATAACTAATAAAAGTGTAGTAAATAACTTTTAAGTCAGCTTTAGCTTTTTTATTGACTTTTGACTTTTAATCTATTTTTTTGTCTTTTTTTAACAATCATATTTTATAAATAACTTTTATAAAAGATCTGTATAATAGCTAAAGGGGTAATGTTAACGTGGATCGTAATTCTATTAGAAACACTTACTCCCAAAGCTGGTTTCGTGAACGAGTAATCGGTTTTAGCTAAACCAAACTCAATTCAATTAATTTCAGTTCAATTTTATCTCAATTATATACTTTGCTTTTACTTTCATATTTTCTTTCGTTTTCTTCAGTTTAGCTTAATTTTATTAAATGCCCGAGAAATAGTCTCTAGTACGTGCGACTCAACGTAAGCGACTAAAGTCATATAAAACGTAATTTTTTCATTTTTAGAATTTGTCTCATTTAACTAAAAATATTCTCACATAATATGGTTACAGAAGACAAATTCAAAGAAACAAAGTAATATACTTTATATTGAGAGCTACACCGATCCTTCTCTCAAAAAGTGATCCCTAAACGATCAAAATCAAAAAGAAAATCAAGGAATAAAAAATATGGTGCTTTATCCATCAACTTAAGTTTTGATGGAGCATATTTACAACATTTCAAATTGTGGAGGATTTTAAAAAGAAAAAATTGATATTAATAATCCAACTTTTCACCTATCCGCCGTAAATAATCCCACTTTAGATTATTTTTTAATAATCCAATATTTTGCCCTTATTTTGCTAGCAACATAACCTCTTATTTTATAATAATTCAACCTTTGTCCTTAATTTGGTATCAGCATGCATTATAATATGCTGGTAGCAAACTAAGGGCAAAGGTTAGATTATTAAAAAATAATCCAAAGATAGGATTATTCACAGCGGATAGGTAAATTGTTGATTATTAATATCAATTTTGTCCTTCTAAAAATTGTTAAGTGGCGTTAAATTAAAATTATAGAAAATAATTGGGGTCATTTTACATCTTTTATTAGTAAATTTCGCATATTTATCAAATTTAGTGAGCAAAAATCTTAATTTCTATAAATTGAGGGTGTTCAAATGAGAAATGACATTGTTGTTCACCATGTGGTATGCTAGAGAATCAATTCAACTAAAAACTTAAATTGATGGTTAAAACTTCATAAAATATTATATACCTTATCAAACTACTTCAACGAAAGAGTTTGAATTCTCATCTTTTGAGCATAGAGGAGATCATTATGTAAAGTCAAGAGCTTTTGTTGTAAGAAAATTGAATAGTCCATATATACTAATTAAGATTTTGCATTAATTAACTCTAATCAAGGTGATCCCTAATAACAACTCAAGTGAATTGAATCAACTAATGAGGAACCATCAAAATTAAGCTTGAAAAGGACTATGAGCATGTATAGAACAATTCTTTGAACTTCTCTTTATATTTTGGATTATCCTTTATTATACAACCACTTAAACAATGTAAAATGAACTCACCATTAAAATTTAGATCGAATTCTTTGATTTTAATTTTTTAGAAAACACATCAATTCCATAGTTGAATTTTAAAATTTTAGTTATGTTAAATACCCAGATAATTTGATTGTTGGATTATTTTTTAATTTTAATTTTTTTTGGAGTCCACATTATTATTGATATGGTTGTTGAATTTTATTGGTTTTATTTTGGTTGGATGTCCATACATTATTAGAAACGAAATGAGGCTAGGGGAGCGGATTTCATCTCCTTGAGAAACATCTCTTAAGCGCAGTCCATTAAAGCTTAATGAAACTAAAAAATAATAATGAGTTGACCAAATTAGAGATAGTCTTTAAAAAGAGCACTTCTCACAAAAATTTGTGGGAAACAAAAGATTAAAAAAGGGCGGTTAAAGTTGTGGCTCAAGTGAATAGGGGTTGGGGGAGAGGGTTTTAGGCGAAGAAAGGGTTAATGTGATTTTTTTTTCTAAGTTTTATATAAATTTTTATAAGTTGGTTTTTATATTTTTAATAAGATTTTATTTTATGACTTGTTGAATATTTTTAAATTTCTTATTATTCATTAAGATTTTTTTAGAGTTTTTAGTATATCTATAATTTAGAAATATCTATTTAAATATTTTCAAAAACTCAACCCTAATCCTATCAAAGGTGGGATAAAAATCTTCACAATCTCCCTAAATTCAAAGAGTGTTTAATAAGGGTATTCTATAGGGGAGAAAAGGAAAACATATATGAGAAATGATACGTGGTGTAAGTTTGTACAAAACGGAAAATTGCATTGGAAAGTAATAAGAGTCTTTAAACTGAGAATAATTGCATTAGGTGAACTGACATCTTCGTATAGTCGAGTGGACGGTAACCTGTATAAGCGAGAGTCCAATTTCTAAAGTTGCGAATGTAATGAAGGCTACACCTCGACCCACTAGAGGGTGCCCATGCCTAAGGGGTGGGCGGGTTAAGTTTTATTCTTCAAATCTTTGTTCAACATGAACACTTTTCAACAATTAGGCCTATGCCCCTGTGAGATTGGGCAGCTATGCTTCTAATCTTTACTTGACGTTTTCCTTTTTTTTTTCTTCCTTTGATGGTGGTTTTGGAACCTTTGCTTTGCTTTACACAACTTTGTCGGATCCCACATTGAGGTTTAAAAGGATTGAGATGTTGTGGCGCTTATTTGGAGGCCCAAATACCTACATAATCTGCATAACAGATACATCAATGCTAAAAGCGAGGAATAAATGCAACAAAAAACATAATATTTAGGGCCACATGGGGAAGAGATATATGCATAAAACATGGCATTATGTGGCCGTTTGCGTGTTTGGTAAATGACTTTTTGGTTGGTTTTTGATTTTAATCTTTTGATTAGTCAAAAAGAAAAAAAAAATTGGTAAATGAATTTGTTGACAAGATGCCACAAGAAAAGACTATCTTTGTTAGTTTTAATAATGTTTTTTTTCTTTGCTCACTTTTCCTATCCAACTAGTTTAAAAGTTAACAAAACAAAACTAACAATTCATCTTTCTTATAGATGATGATAATTGAACGCTTGTTATAAGCGTGAAAGTGGATTCCCTTAATCAACCAACTAAGCTAATCCATAATTTTTAATATGAATTATTTTTAGGAAAAATTATTTTAAATAATTCAATTTATTGCTCATCTAATATGAATAATCTCTATTATTGATAATTTCTAAATAATCCAACTTTGTATGTATTTTGCTAACGGCACCCCTTGCCACATTTTAATTGGGTATTATAGGTACCGATAAAAATTTACACACAATTCTTCCTTTTTATGCTTCTTCATTAGTCTATCCCTACCTCCTCTTTTGTGGTAGGTACCAATAGTAGCCATCGTGTGCTACCAGCAAAAAATATATAGAGATTGAATTATTTAGAAATAACCAATAATAAGAATTATTTTTAACGAATGGACAATAAATAAGATTATTCTGGACAATTTTTCTTTATTTTTAATGATTAAATAGAGTGATGCTAAAATTATTTTTAACAAATTTTTATATTTACAAAATGATTCAAATGCACAAATTTTACTAGATAAAAAAGATTAAAAAAAATACTTCTAAAAGAAAGTACACCTCCATCTCCTTATTTTTACTTTGTAAAATTAAATTTAGAGTTTTGTGTGTATTATGTAGCAAAATGTAAAAGACATTTTTCTGGCTTGTATCCCTGTTCATTGTTCAACATCCTCACCAAAGCATTAGAATACTAATTTATGATCCACACTCTTGTAACTTTACCTTATTAATTTGCCGGAATTCACTGCTTTACTCACTCTCCGACTACCAAACCAGAAAACCAATTTCCCATCATGTATACATCAAACAATTGTCTATAGTATTTTCTCTATCAAACCCATTACTAGATCTGACATTTGCTGTTGATGAAACTGTTCCTATGTTGTTCAATGATTCTGTGTAAGCACCTGGAGATGTTCTTGTTCTGTATCTCAACAATTGATACATAAGGTAATAAAGATTTGAACTCTATTGATTTTGAGTGATGGGTGTATTATTTCAATAATTTAAGGTATGATTTACTGTTGTAGATTAATTTTCCATTATTGAGCCAAATCAAGAAACAAAATTTTCTGGGTGTGTGAAATATTGTCATTATAATGTTTAATTGAATGTGAATTTGCATAAAATTGGTGGGAAATGAGCCGTTCCCCATCATTTTCATTGAGGTCTGAATCAAATCCAAAGGTTGATGATGAATCATTACATAGATGGATTGTAGCCTTTTGTGTTATTAGGTTTGATCTTGAACAAGGTCAGGTCATAGAGGAATGTTTTCCATCTGGGTGTTTAACACAAGATGAGGAGCTTGGGACTGCTTTTAGTTCGTTCCCGGATTCTGTCTCACAGAATCATAACCGGTCTAGTATTCATGACTGTATATTCTTCTTTAGGTTTCGAAGGCATGGGAAAGTAGATGGACTTGTTTCTCAAGTAGTTGAGGCAGGAAAAGATGCTAACAATGGTGAAGGGTCGCGATTTTTGTATGGTTTTGTGTTTAATAGGCAAAGGCATGATGAGAGACTTAAGCGAGGCGGTGAGCAGAAATCGGTTGTTATCTTGTCTCATAATCCATTTTCTAGTGTGTTTAGACCTTTGCTTCAAATCATGGGTCCTTTGTTTTTTGACATTGGAAAGAAAGCTCTTGAGCTTATAGCTGGTTATGTGTCAATGTGGCCTCCTCCTGTTCATGGGAAGTTAATGGAGCTTCCCATTGGTAATTCTACTTTAAAGGTGAACTTGCCTCCTGCTTATAGTTTGCCTTTGGACGGAAGAATGATAGTCGAGGATTTGGCTACTTATATGGTTCCTTCGCTTGCTACGAATCAGCCAATTCCACTCGGCCTATTCCATGATGCGGACATTTTTGGAATATTTCGCGGAATTCTCTTGCAACTTTGGGTTTTGTGGGAATTAGTACTTGTTGGTGAGCCTATCCTTGTAATCGCCCCAACACCGCCTCAGTGTTGTGAGGCTGTAGCCGGACTTGTTAGTTTGGTTGCACCGCTATTTTGTAGTGTGGACTTTAGGCCTTACTTCACCATTCATGACCCAGAATTTGCCTATTTGAATTCAGTTCAAGATGGTAGTACGTTTCCCCCAATGATACTTGGTGTAACAAACCTTTTTTTCCTGAAAGCATTGCGAAACATTCCTCACATTGTGTCTGTTGGAAACCCGATTGCCAATTCAAGTCGTGCTAATACTGCTTCTAGGTCGTCTCCTGGTAAACCAACTGGTCGCTTAGATGGGTTGGGTGTTCAGCAGCTTTCCTTGAGGAGATTTTCTCCATCAAATTTGTTGAATGCAGTCAAGTTGAGGAGGGAAGGCCCTCTTTGTCTGATGACCGAACACAAAGAAGCTATTTGGACGACTTATTCAGCGACTACGAAGCCAGATACATCTATCTTAAACAGGCTTGTCGATGCAGGGACTTTGGCAAGGGTTGAGGAATCTATGTCTGTTGTAAACAACGAGATTCTCCGTAGGCACTTTCTAGAGCTCACAACGAACTTTTTGTCTCCCTTTGGCCCTTATTTCAAGATCAATACACCATCTGAAGGGTCCTCGCCATTTGTTGACCCGCCCCTACTTCCTCCTTTTGACGCTGACGAATTTCTTCGTGCTTTAGCTGCAAGAGGTCCAGGAAAGTTCCTATCGAAGAGAATGAGATCAAATTGGCTTGATTTATACAGGTGAACATTGAACAACATGTATTTAACATGTCTCAATACTTATTAGACTTATATTTGAGCCCAATACTTGCTAAATCTGACATGGTTTTCTATCGAAAAACAGGCGCTTTCTCAAGGGAAAGAATTTTATGCCGTGGTTTACTGGAAGACGAGCAGTTGCTGAACAGGAGCAGCACAGATTATGGAAACAAGCAAGATTGAAGACTGATATTCAGTTTTTTATATCTAAGCTGTCTGAAATAGAAGTTGTGGACGCCTTCAATGCTATTGAACGGCATCTTGCGGAATTGCAGGTGACTTTCGATATTCTTGTTTTGCCTTTAAAAACACTTCCACTAATATTATTTGGCATGTTCCCAAGTGGGATGCCAATTTTTGACTGGAATCTATGATAGGACGTGTAGAGGAGCGACCGAAGATTTTACAAAGATAATTTGTCTACATTTAGTTGCTGTAAACCCTATTTGGAACGATCTTATATGAGAAAACAAGACATATCTAGGGATAAGCTTTTTGGTGCATATTGTTTCCTGGTGTTAGTGAACGAAATCAGAAATGAGGTCATTTTAAGCTAGTAGTATGAAGGCAAACGTTCGAAATAAAAGGGTATATACTTAGTCGAAATAAGACAAGTATAGGAAAACCATGCTCAAGTTTATTTGTTGAATAGTATTCAATCCTACCTCTATGGTCGATTCCAAGTAGGATCCCAATCATGATAACCAACTTACATCTACAACTACAAACTTTTTTACTCATCATCTTGACTTTTGAAGTTTCTCGCTTTTACTCAATACTGAATTATTGTTGATTAGACGATATTGAAATTTCCAGAGCAGATTTGTGAAATTGCTTTTTGAGGATTCTATCTCTAGCCTCTAATTTTCAAGTTTGCTTTTATGATGTCTGTTCATAAATGCCTTGTTTGATGGTGAGGGTCCCTATGTAAAGTAAGATAGGAATAAGACAATCAGCAAAGAATCAAGAATAGAGAGGGGTGTGGTGGGAGGGTTAAGAGCAAGGCATACTAAGTTATAAATTCTTGGTTTAGCCCTATCTGATTGGCACCATTTCACCTCTATGGTTGAATGAAAGTGAGACTGTAGAGAGAGGAGACGGGATGGGTGTCATTGCCTCATTGGTAGAATTGTATGACTGATAATGGCGATAATAGATAGCATCCTTTGTTTTTTTAGGAACCTCGACTCTGGGTGGAAGGAGATAGCATAATGCAAAACCTTTAATGTGTTAACGGCTGTGGAGCATCATTTACATACAAATGTGATTTTTTCATGATTATCGCGACCTTTCTAGATGACATCAGCTGTCATGGTGACCTCAAAAACATTAAAATGCAGTTGTGATTCGATGATGTGGCCAGTACGTTGCACTATGGAGGATAGGAGTTGGTTGATGATGGTGGGGGTTGGGATTTAGCTCTTTTATGGTCATTCTAGATCATTCAATTTTTTGATTTATTATTAGGCTTCGAGAACTGTGGAATAATAGGTTTAATAATTACTTACTACATAACATAGTGCAAAAACAAGGCTACATCACTGCATCCCAACCATATTATAAAGGTCTTTGAGCTTATAGCAACTGAAATATAGGCCAAAATGATCACGAAACCATCGGCATTAACCGCGAAATGCAGTCCGCGACCATCACCAAGACAATGACTGAAATATTTATGTGCACTATGTTGAATAGCATTGAAGGTTAATGGCAAATCGAGATTATTTGGTCCAATCTTTTCACATTAGTGAATTCCAAGCTACATTTTGATGAATCATTATGAATTTTTACTCCTGTATCCAGTCTTGTTTTAGACTCTCAGTTTCATCAATGTATGGTAAATTTGTTGGGTTTATTCTCATGATCAATTCATGTTGGTGGTGATCCACAATCGTTTTGATGGAAGATATAGAAAAGAATTCTGGATATGGTCAACAATGAATTGCGACAAACTTTTTTGGACAACCCTAATGATCGAAGTATAAGACAATTTCTCCTACTATGTTTATTCTATGATAAATATGGTGAAATTAAATCGGATGATCTGGTTGTGCTGTTCTGTTTTCTGTTTTATTTCTACCAAAGTCGTGAAAATTGGAATCACCACCTTTATTTGTAGTTCTTGATTCGTAATTATAGAACAAGTTGCATATATTTCAATTACTTTTCATCGGTGTTCCGTATAATTATATATTCTGACCCTTGATAAAGAGCTTTTTTGTTTCGCTTTGATATATTCGACAGAAGTTTTAAGCATTATATAGATCCTATATCTCGGTGCTGTGTTTAATTCCAAATGTAATTACTGATCAGGTTCAGAAATCTGGAACAAGTGGAGAAGACGCTAAGAAAAACTGCCAGAAGCTGCAGAGAGACCTGCAGGCTGTGTTTCATGTCCTGCCTAAGGACATGCAACAGCTGCTCTTGATGAATCCTGACCGAGCAGCTCTCGTACAAGGGACTTAGAAAATATTTATATCATCCAAATTCAGAAAATGTTAGCTAGACCTCGAATCGACAGTACTCTATTATTAATCATTATGTTGCCAAAGATCCTTGTCTGCTGATACACGTATTTTCTTTGTTCATCCGTCACTGAACAAAACTGTTTGTGGCTGGTCATGAAGGTGAGCCCTAATACCCTCCTTTCCAATTACTCCGAAAAGTATGAATAAGACTTTAGTTATTTATTTCTGCTTCTGCAGCCTATATTGACTGACGATTGATGCGTAATGATTAAGAATTCAAGAACAAAGTATGTATCGGGAGCAGGAAGGTTGTGTGACATACAAATTGAGGATCTAATGACGATTTTCTTCGCAGATTTAGAGCACAATAAACCCACGCTCGGCCACACTTGTAATATTGTGTTATAATTCAATACATCTTGTTTAATCACCCGTCTCCCAGCTGTATTTTTTTGTTTCGCAAACAGAGCATTAAATCTGAGTGTACTTTGATGAGCTTATTCGGAAAGAAATACCGTAATTACGAAGTGTGGAAGACAAAACAATGGCAAGGTATGTGTGTTTTTGAACGGTTTTGGCAAGTTTATTTGGAGAAATATCGATTTGCTTAGAGTGTTGTTCACTAGCTCGTTACGGAATACTTGCAATGAAGCATCATCTTGGAAAGTTTGGTACACAACAAAGATTACAGACAACTCGCCTGCTCTTTTGGACAATTTCTCAGCCATCCTGGTGTCTTGGTAGCCCCTATTTTGTATTTCTGATCATACACTCGTACCGTTGGCTGGACTCAAATCCAACATGTAAAGAAAATTTGAAATGATTAAGAGAATTTATCAACAAAATGAACCAAATAATATAAGTTTCAACTTAATTCCAAAAATAAGTGTGAAAAGTCCAAACTTGTGGTTTGGAGATGTTCGCAGTTAGTAACTGCAAACTGGTCAAAAAAACACAATAGTTATTCGCAGTTAGTAACTGCGAACAGCTGTTTGACTTTTCATCAGTTTTCGTAGTTAGTAACTGCGAACAACTACTTTACTTTTTTTTTTTAGGCTACGATTAAGTAAATAAACATATATATACAACTAAATATATACAAATGTTTGAAATATACAACTAAATAAACATATATATATATATATATATATATATATATATATATATATATATATATATATATATATAGAGAGAGAGAGAGAGAGAGAGAGAGAGAGTCAATCCAAATACACAAAATTGAAACACTAACGCTCATGACCCTCATCTACTCTATCCAACTGAGTTGGTCTCCTATACCTCCTACGGTAGTAAGAGGCGTTCGGGTGTCGCTCTGGTAGAGGAGGAGACTGGTACTGTGATGACTACGATGGCCCAGCCTGCGAGGTCCCCGCAACATCAACGGGGTATGAAAGATCCATCTCTTCCAAATGATAGTCATAAGCAGGAGATGAGACGTGCGCATCGGCGGTAGCCGGTGAAGACTCCGTAGCGACTTCCGGTATGAAGTGTTGCAACTGCGTGCCGATGAGCATGCCTTGCACAATCTCCTTCACCGGCTCCTCGTGGCTGTACCGCATCACTGCTGCCGCATCTTGTGCCTGCAATTAATATTTTGTTAATGTAATATTATATTATGTAATTGGCAACTTAATCATTTAAATGCAAATGAAGACTTACAAATTAGGTAATCGTAGGCGCAACAAGTGCATAATGTGATGCTGCAATGATGCCACGTGGTGTCATCCATCGACGGGTGATGGAGAGGAACCACGGCATGTAGTCCGGTGTAGTAGGTGTGTCATGAACATCGATCGGCGCACCTTGGGCCAACAGCTCAAGTCTACGATCCCAATGAGCGATGTGTGGCACCAGTTGATCTCCATCCAGTTCGCTGTACCCTGATTCTTGCGCGAAATTAGGTGCAGTTCGGGTTCAGTGTCGCAAGGTGGTGGAATGCCATGTACCAACCCATATTGGCGCAGTACGCGCTCTAGTAGATGTACTTCGACAATTTCGAAGCATATGAGTGGCACAAAAGTCCTCCACGCACCTGATTGAATCCCCGAGTGCTCAGAAACAGTTGCGTAGGCTTCCACAGGGTACGGGTCCCACGAAAACTATTAATATATGTTATGAAAATGTAAATGATGTGTTAATTAAATTGCAGTAATGTTAATAAGTACTGAAATATTACCTGGTTGGGTTGTTGCGGAATTCCACCGTGAACCATATGCAGAATCTGGTGGGGGATGTTGCGGAGGAGCAGCATCACCACGACCAACAGTTCTGTATGGTTGGCTGATAAGAATATGCTCCCACGCTCACAGCTGAAGATTGCAAATGTAATTAGTATGTAATTCACCAAATGTGGATAAGAATTAAATGTTATTGTTATTACCTGTAATATGACTAATGGTCCTGCAATCTCCTTGACGTTCTTATGGGCAGCACCACATAGTATCCAAGGGTTGCGGAGCCCCAGCTATACTTGGCGATGCGCTCCCAGGGGTCGTCAAGTAAAGTCAAGTATATGAGCTGTATTTGGTTGTTTGTTTTATCGGCAAACAGGACAGCTCCTATCAAATATAGGAGGGCGTACCTCAAAATGGTGCCTTCATCAGCACCTTCGGGGAGATGCGAGAAGGTTCGAACCAACCATGTGCAGCGCAAACTGCTCCCCCTAATGACTTCCGCTGGAGGGTGCTCTCCCAATATGTGGTGCACTATGTCATGCCAGCTTGATAGCTGGCGTCCGACTGTAGACACGGCACGTCCCTCGATGGGAAGTCGTGTCAGTAAGTAGGGATGCAAACGGGACGGGGCGGGGCGGGGCGGGGCGGGTATTGGAATTACCATCCCCATCCCCATCTGTTAATGCAATCCCCATCCCCATCCCCATCCCAGCGGCGGGTATAATTTTTTTCTCCGTCCCCGCCCCGATGGGTTTGTATCTAAAACCATCCCCGCCTCACCACCCATCTGGCTATCCATCCCCGTGTAATATCCATTTTTCCCGCCCCACCACCCGTCAAATCCCCGCTTAATACCCATCTGTGCCAAATATTTATATTCAATCATTTTATAAAACTAATAACATTATTACATAAATATCAATAACTAGTTAAATACCAATCGACTCATCATTAACAACTTTGAACTCTTTTAACCATTTTTATGAAGACAAATGCGAGTCCGGACGAAGAAGATATCGCATTTACAAAACGGGAAAGAAAACGGAAACTAGCAAAAGACTTAAAAATATTTTGAGGCGGGTATCTTGAGGCGAGGCGGGGCAGGGCGGGTATGGGGCGGGGCGGGGCGGGGATGGGGCGGGTATCACCTAAAACCCATCCCCATCCCCATCCCCGCGGTGGGTATGAATTTTATACCCGTACCCGCCCCATGACCCATCAAACCGGGACCCATCCCCTCCCCGATGGGGCGGGGATGAAGCGGGTCTCCTATTAGACCCGCCTTGCCTGCATCCCTATCAGTAAGGCTATATCAAGCAGTGTGATGGTAGCCTCACCTAGAGGAAGATACAAGTGTGTGCTGTCAATGGCGATAAGAGGTTTACAATGATTGAAGCCTTCAATGCAAGGTTTAAAGGCCCAAAAGACACGTTGAAAGGTCCTAATATTAGGTCGCACATATACACCCGTGTCATTGTCTTCCTTAAAAAGCCACTCAAGTACTAAGCCCGGGTTGGAATGTTGCAAAGCTTCTAAAAAGCGCGGAAAGAGTGAGTAAGAAGCTTCCCAAGTTCCATATATGGACAACAAGGATTGTTGTTTAGCACGCCACACTCGCTTATAATTCAAATCTACACCAAAACGATCTTTAACCATCTGCCGTACGACAGATACCTTAATGGATGAGTCTTTAGCAACACAATTTCTAATGGCATTGTTAATGGCAGAAGATGTCAAGTGAATGCGTCCAGCTGAAACAGTGTCACTACCCAAAACACAAGACCCATGCTTACCCTTATACGTAATGAAGATAAATATGAATCGAGCGTATCCCTAAGTCTCGACGAACAACCTCGCTTACACTTCAAGGTACGGACGGTTTGGTTTGATGTCTCCGTTCTATACTCCACATTTCTACGAATATGACACTTTGATAGCTTCCAACAACGCTTCCTTACTATCAAACATCATACCCTTCTCCAACTCCCCTTCTTCGGTGTAAGTGGTATCACAAGCCCAAGTCTTCCAGGAGTTGTCCTCCTCATACTCGTCTAGAGGTGGACATAGGGCATAAGATGTAGGAGGAATGATTGTAGGAATGTTGCCTAGGGTCATGTCATTTGCTAGGGCATCCTCATCGACATCCACATCATCCTCAGAAGGATCGTCAATGAGCTCATTACTCTTATTTCCATCATCCCAAGGTCTCATCTCATCACTTTCTCCTAAGTTAACCATTGAATTAATTAGAACTTGATTCGTAGGGGGTTGAGAAAAAGTATAAGATGCGGAAGGAACGAAGGGATATACAGTTTCCTGAGTTGATATAGGCATAGGGGTAGGAGTAGGATTAGAAGCAACTACATTCCCTAACAGTACTTCTTCTATGTATAACTCCAAAGAGGGAATTTGGGTGGACTTCAAATGCTCCCACATAGCATCTATAGCCTCATCATCCTCAACAGGAAAGGCTAGCAATTCTCCACTCGTGTCATATTTAAAGATTATTTTTGCGGCACTTCTAGTGGGGTCCAATCCAATCTTAGAACATATAAAACGTTTAAACCGATTCAAATCTATGTTCGAGTTGCATGCAAACAACCTACGTTTTCCGCCAACATAACGAACCTTGCCACTACTTTCTCGAATAGAACCATTCCAAAAACATACTATAGTGACGCGAAATGATACCATTTCTACATAAATACAAACAAAATTAATATCATCATCAACTTCATGCCCATGCAATTACATTATATTCATTTGATTATAATCTTTTTGGTCTACAAATTAATAAAGTCCATAATGTAACTAAGTTCATACATATATAATGCACATAAAATTCAAATAATAAATCAATTAATAAGTTCATAAATGATATTTCTAATACCAACATCAACATTTCCAATAATATATAATGTACATTAAATTCAACTAATTCAATATGCTCATCAACAACAATACTTCAAAAAACAACATAAAGCTATGAAAACAATATATATATATATATATATATATATATATATATATATATATATATATATATATATATATATATATATATATATATATATATATATATATATATATATATATATACTAAAAAAACACATTACCTTTGTCCAAGCTAGAGTATCCCAGAATAATTTTGAAGTGCCAAATTGAAAGAGGAATGCAAGAATTGATAGATTGAATCTAGTCTAATATTAGTTTTCTAGGGAGATCGTCGAGTAATAAGATAGGGTTTTGAGAATTGGGGAAAATGGGAACGAAGGAAGTTGATCTGCGTATTTGTGGAGCATGTTGTTCGCAGTTAGTCAAAGTGCTGTTCGCGAACAACTATTTTTTTGTTTGACCTGTTCGCAATTACTAACCGCGAACAGCCCCAAACCACAGGTTTGAGATTTTCACGCTTACTTTTGGAATTAAGTTGAAACTTATACTATTTGGTTCATTTTGTTGATAAATTCTC
Source organism: Amaranthus tricolor (assembly GCF_026212465.1). Taxonomy (NCBI): domain Eukaryota; kingdom Viridiplantae; phylum Streptophyta; class Magnoliopsida; order Caryophyllales; family Amaranthaceae; genus Amaranthus; species Amaranthus tricolor. Next base: position 6,267,396 of record NC_080059.1, read on the forward strand.
TTAATCATTCAAATTTTCACAAGTAAAAGTAGCAGAAATTAATTACTTACACTTCTACAACCCGTTTGATATTTAATTATAATTGTGTAAATATAAGTAGTCTATCAATCCTTTATTTTATTTTATCCATATGCATTCTATTTATATATTATGTCTAAGGGTCACGTTTGTGTGTGATAAGATGCAGACTTGCAGAGTTAGCTTCAGCCACACTCGGTCCCATCAATTGCAGAATCTTAGCTTATTCTTTCTCGAGTCGAGGGACTCTTTAGCGTGCTCTCCGTCATGGGTTGGAGTTGCCGCCATCATTTCCTCTCCAAACTCTAGCTATAGTTTTCTATGGACAGGATACACGAGGTATGATGATGATGATAACTTGTGTTTCTTTAAAAAAAAATGAATCTTTCACAAATTTTTGTCATTTAAAATGTGTTATTAAATGGTAATAAAAACTCGTGAAGGAAAACACTTGATTGTGGATGAAACTTTCATCACTACAAAAATAACATAGTAGATATTTTAAAAATTTACACTAAAAATTATTTCCATTACCACTAATTATGACTGCCTCTTAAAATTTTCAAATTAATTGTTTGGTTATCTACCATGTTCAATGATTCCTAGATGGCAAAGGAGAGATCACATTTCACACCTATAATTTTGAACTATAACAATCGGACATCTTTTTTAGGTTAAATATGGTTCTAGCTTGCCCTCCCTAGTCCCATGGGATATAAAGGGTAAAAAGAACGAGCTTGACCATCTGTTACGAGTGTTCAACAAGCTTATGAATCCATTTCCGCCATATTTAACTTAAAAAGATATCACTTCTATTCAAATGCAGCACATGAACTAGCTACCGAGCGATGATGAAATGAGGACACACAGACGAGTGAATCTAAGAAAATAAACTTCAAAGCTATCTAGCCTCATATATGCTCTAAAAGAAGTTAAATTAACACATCCTACCAACAGTTGGGGGGGTTAATATTACACTAAGATCACTGCTAAAATAATTAGGATTTTACAAAAGATCTCCGGCAATAGAGATTATAAAGAAACCTCTTTTTGCCCCATTTCCACCACACGGGTGGTACTACAGCTCGAAGTTTCTTTTTCTTCATTTTACCTGCAAAAAAAAGCCAGAAAAAGAAAATGAGAAAGGAATACCGGTCATTCAGGCAATCTACAAATCAGTGTGGCTACTCGACATTCTAATTAAAATTTGTGGCGGATCCAGACTTTGTACTAAGTGGAATCAAAAAAGCCAAAGTCAACTTTAAAATCGTAAAAATTCCAACAGTAAGGCTTTTTTTACTTGTTGATGACATAGTTACCAGAATTCCATGATTTAAGATTAATGAGCTTTTTAAAAGCACATTCTGCAAGTTAATTCACCAAATTCAGGAGAAGCACAAGGCACTCCTCCACAGCATCTTTTCAAACAAATAAACTGGTCCTAACGGGGCTTCGGTTATCGGTATTAAATAGTAGTAATGGAAATGAGTTTTAGCTTTATGCCATTCTCATAGTAGTGGGGCTCTCACCTTCAAACATGTTTTTCTTTTATAATTTTTCATTTATCATCTAATACCACATTTCCAAATGCTAATAGAAGGAAATGGATTTTGTGAAAAAAAAATAATAAGAGTAGCCCAAACATGAACATAAACCTTATCAAGTAGTTTTTTAAGCTAAATTAAATTAAAGTTTAATTATCATTCCCACTAGTTAACACCAATAACTAAATGAAACGGTAAGCTAACCTTTTCCATTGAACCCAAAACTGGAGATAAAATTCTAAACTATCTTTCTCTCTAAGCATTTCTTGAAACACTCATGCATCTTCCATCTCACAATTTGCATACTCAACAATTTTAAACTTTCATAAACTAAGATGTTAAAAGCCCAATTTTATCACCTCACAATGTACACATTTACCAACCCTTGAGTCACTATATTTGCAACGTAACTTGATTAAAAGTGCAAATGCAAATCCATTAGTAAACTCAACATAACATTTAACAAAGAACTTTTGGACGCCAAGTGGGGTCTACCGACTCCATTTCCATATACTTGGCTCCATCCCTGAATTAAATGCCAGTACGCCACCTATTTTCTATTTGCTTATAAAGCAGAAAAGCTTTTGACCGAGGCAGACCTACACAAGATCATCAAGTATTCAATGCGGTACTGCCAATAATCATCAAGTTAACAAATAAACCACTATGTTGAATCCCTGATCTTCCAACTACCACATCAAGATTACTAGATTTTGTTAAAGTTCCAACCAACCATTCCCTCCAAAGTTGTGTCTTTTCAGCATTAACTTGTCAGCTAAGAAAATGACATTCCACCGTTCCTAGTTCCTTCATTAACCCCTTTCCGGAGTTCTTTTGTTTTACTATCCCTAGGAGAGCGGGTACCGATATGGAGGGAGAAAATGTTAAGAAAGAGACAAGTCAACATTGGGGAAAGACGTTGGATCCACGAATTTAATACTTACGTTTGTTTCCAAGCAAGTATGATTCCCAGCATGATTGCAATTGTGAGAAGTTGGAACTGAGGCCTGGCCAAAAGTTTGTCTGAATTTTTAAAACTTCCAAGACAGTCTGCATGCAAGCTGCAGAAGGGGAGACACCAATACATTGATTTTCAAGGTTTTCCCCAAGCAAAGCCTTCAAATAAGAACAAAGGAATTAGTAAGATATTGTATGGACTACAAAAAAAGATAAAAAAATAAAATAAAAAAATTATTAAAAAAAAAAAAAAACACAAGAGAACCTATTACCAAATAGTGATACCTGAGAACAGGAATATCTTACACAGATGCATGAAAATCAGAATTCTTAGCTTCTATACTATTTGCAGCCAGTATCATAAACTTGAAAATTACTTCTACCACTAATTGAAAAAAATATGGCCAAACAAAAAAAAAAGTTTTATTCCGTTTGATTTGCTGATAATAGTGTGCACAACTGCACCCTGATGCCCTACTGTAATATCATACATGTTGAGCGGTGACTCACAATCGACTCATGGAGGTTGATAACAGTGGCTTCAATATGTATGGATGAACAGGGTAGCATTGGTCTTGCGTTGGTTGCGTGGATGCTGCATAGCTTGATGTTGGGGAGCATGCTTGAAAGAGCTGGGAAATGGCTCGTGCAAGCAACGAGCATCAAGCATGGACTACTAGATTGTAGTGTTTACAGGCAAGTTGAATCAAAGCTTGAACAAGCAGTCTTATGGGACGAGCGAGCCCACACGAGCAAGCTGCTGAAAGACATAGCAACGTATGCTCAGACTAACTGCAGTGTGTTTGGGCAGCTAAAGTGAACAACCTCAAGGATTGGGGCAAGCATCAATGCGAACAAGTTAATGGCTGCACGAGAATACAGCTCAGGCAAGAAAAGATACTATACGGGCATCTAGAGTGCTCACAAGCACAATGATCTACAAGCGTATCATCTAACTCGATGCCACTTGCTCGGAAGAAACTTCACATGATAATTCACTTGTTGATGTCTTCAAGAGTTGGAAGGTTGTGGTTGAGAATGAAGCTAGAAAGCAAATTTTGAAATTGCAAATGGAGGATTGTTTGGAGCTCACTGAGAATGAATTCATTGAGTTTTGTAAGAAGCTTGGAATCACAAGGATTTGCACTTGTATGGGTAGACCAAAAGGAATTACATAGGTTGAGAGGATGAAAGGACACTACTAGAGGCTTAATGTATTTTTTTACAACCAGTATTAAGCGTTGCGTTTTATTGAAGTGGAGAAAATCGAAGCTCAATTCGCAAATGGATCATCACATTCTGCTCTTAAGTAGAAAACTGGTTGCGAATGGGATTGCCTAGAGATTACTTCGACGTAAAGTTCTTTAGTTGTCCAACTATACTTGTATGAAAACGAGTACGAGCCTCGAGTCAAAAAGCGTGTCAATTTAGGGTAGGTACTCGAGTGAGATCAATGTGTATTGCTTGTTGAATGCTAACACATCAACATTCATTAATAATTGAGATGTCACCTTTGATGAATTTGTGTTTCTCCAAATTAGAACTTATAATAAGCAAGCAAAGGAGAATGAGATCGATGTTTATACTCACAGGAAGATAATTTTTATGATGCAAATGTTAAAGCACTTCATGGAGATGGAGGTGTTCAATCTACTTCTTTCAAAAAGGATCCAAGGGATGATCACATTGTTCTGCAGGATGGCAGAATATGCCTTGTGCATAGATATTGATTTCACTAATTTTGTGTCATATACATTAGTAGATGTTGTAATGAGAGAAGAGATGGTTTATCTTACAAAAAGTTATGCATGAGAATTTGATGCCACAAGTAAAGTGTTTGAGGTGAAAGAGGATGAGAAAAGAAAAATCAAAAATAAAGATTCGAGGTTGATAATGGAATGACTCGACAAAGTCGATGAGATATCATGAGGCATTGGGTGTGGACTTCTTAGTCAACTACCTTGAGAGATTCTTGGTGTAATTCAAATGATGAACATCAATATCGCCTCCATCCTTTAACATCTCATTTCGTGATGCCATCCTTGGATGCTCCTTTATCAAAAGGAGGCATTAGAATTATGCAATTATTTTCGTGCTTGAATATAGTTGAGAGCACATTGCATGTTGACTTGATTAGTTTGGCGAATTTCAATGAGCGAAGGCCTTAATGATAAAAATATGTGTCAAGGCACGTGGTGGGTCTTGATGGATTGGCTTGTAATTGGGGATTTGGAATTTTAGGGGCAACAATCTTATCCACTACGGAATACAGGGCTATGATGGACAGGCTCATGAAAGCTCAATGGCCTGATATCTTTGTTTGTATGTTCACATTGGTTAGATGTGTTCATATGTTGTTTCATATGATGATACACAGTGATGTGAATTGTGAAGTTAAATTGTCAAGTAATGGTTACTTGTAGCATGGATCTCTTGGTTGAGTTGCATTATCTTAAGAATCCAATTGACTTATGATTGATGTTGTTGTCGGTGGTTGAGTTTGATCATGCCTCATACTTATAAGCTTCATATTCATTAGTCGTGGATTGATGCTCTTGGTAGGGTGGTGACACCATATTGAGGTGAAGATGCCATGTTAAGGTGTACATCCTTGTAGAACAGTTAAGACACCCTTGCTAAGCTGGTTGTGATAGGTAATCATTCTTGATCGAGTGATTGTGGTTCATTGGTGGTTTTCTGGACGGTGTTACTTGTCAGAGTTGCAAAGCTCAGTTGATCCGTCTTATGGCCTACGGAATACGGAGCACATACGATCAGGCTGCTAGAGGATGTAGTAGCATGTCTTCGGTCTAGTTGTAGTGTGCTCAAGCATCTTATTCTCAGGCCTGATGTGCATCGAATGTAATGGAATGGATTTCAAACCATTACAAAATTATGGGACTTTGTTCCACATCAGTTGTATGGTCAGGTAATGTGGGGTTTATAGAGTAAATGGACTCTCTCACCTACTAGGCTAGTCTTTTGGGTGTATTCTCGTTTGTTCTACCTTATTCGATGAATTTTCCCGGCAAGCACAACCCCTATCCGCAATTTTGTAATAAATATACCCGATTTATTTCTAGGGGTATAAATACCCAAAGAGTTTTTCAACTCCATGAGGGAGGGTAATTGTAGAGCAGTTTAAGAGCCAGACAGCTAGAATTGTAAGCTACACGTTAAAAGTTCTTGCGCATTTGCTTTAGAAATTACAATTGCTCATATTTTGATTGTTTATGTGCAAACACTTGTTGTAGGTACTAGAACTACGTTGTTAGTCACTTGGTCTTAACAATATCATCAACAAAGTGTCATTAGGTATTACTGGCTTCTACAATTCATCAAAGCCTTTATAAACCTCTATTCTTCTAGGTACTAGAAAATTCATCAACATAAAACCTTGGAGCTTTCTTGAGAATCTTTTTCCTAATTTACAACAAGTGCTAAAACTGCTTGCTACACTTTTGCAATCTTTGGTTGATTGGCTCCTAAGCCTGGATGTCCTCAACAATATCTCTATCAATATTACACGTTGAGGACACATGTGCAAAATAATGACTACAGTACACACTTAAAAAAATAGTATATAATAAAAAGTTACCTTAATTACAGCTGTGGCAGATGATGAAATTGAACGCAGATTATAGCTGAAATAACATGTCAGTGGGGTTCAATCATGTACATTACTAGGAAGTAAACAACAGCAGTGCAGAAACAAAATGAACTCTCACCCGCCCTCTAGTATAACAAGCATCCTTCCCCCAGCGAGTGAGCTCAACATGTGAGTCATGCATGCATAACCCGCAGGTGTGACCTGCAGGCAGTGTTCCAAGAAAAGTAATATAGAACATGAGAGAACAATATTCAGAATGACAAATTAACAGCATAAACAATCACGAAGAATTTCATCGAGCTCACATCACAACCACCAAGTGGATCTCCTCTTGCTGCATCAAATCCAGCTGATATTATAGTGAAATCAGGAGCAAACTCCTGGGCTGCAAATAAAGGTTATCAGATCTATTAGAAAAGTCAGCACCAAGGCAAAATGGGGTCATAAGAATTGTCAAGTAACTTTAACCTAAAAATAGAAACACTATAAGATAAGAAGATCCATCATTGTCTATTTTTGTCATCAACTTCAAAGATTTAAAAGAACATCCAAATGGCAAAATCCAATATTTCCTATATGAAGCCTAGAGTGCCTACCCTATAGAAATTTTCATCACCATCCTGATTAACAGAATCCTCACCAGAAAAAAGAAATAAAAAGAAATACTAAAACAGAAAAATACCAACAATCTTAATATCAGTAAACTAAGTGGCTAAACTTAGGTATTACTTCATCAATTTCATATTAGTACTTACAAGTCACATTCAAGAATATTGCACAAAAATTAAGAAAATTGGGGAGAAGGGGAAATAAAGTGGGGCAAGAACTGGAAAGGGAGAAAAAAAAGTTCGAGAGTAAGTGAAAGGACACGAAGAAAAAGTGAGAATGTAAGTGCGGTAACATATCTAAAATAGTAGTGTCGCAACTAATAAGATGTTCCAAAAAATTCAAAGTGCTGAAATTAATTAGTCACAAATGAAGTATAATATAAGCTCATGCAGGTAGTAGAAGAATTAGAAATGGAAATAGGTCAGGTGCACATAAACTATTCGATAAACAAAAGATAGCAAAACAGAAAGAAAGAAAGAAAAGCAGCATAAGCAGTAAGTTACATAGAAAGTAAGACGTATATATTCTGTTTCCCTAATCCCAAAGAAATCAAAAGTCAAAAAACTATGATTTGCACATTGACTGATAATTCATTGCTGACAACTTCAGCGTGTTTAGCATTTTACTGGTTGAAGGAACAAGTAACTTCAAGATGTTCAAGTGTCAGATCTACATGCAGAACTTTGCCTCCTCTTAAATCCACACATGATACTTTAATGAGATAGTGGAGACAATTCCACTCATGACAATTGACAAATGACAGATCATCTACAGGTCTAGTTCAGCTATCATGAGAAATCCTCACTTCACAGTATTTCCCACGTCAATAAAAAGGCAATTAAATGTGCCATGGGCCAAGATTTACATTTGGGCACCAATTTACCTAACAAGGGTACTCAATTCAACAATGTCGATTTCTATTCAGATAATCCAATATTCAAATATTCACTTAATCCATAAACAGATGCAAACATTTCAGAGTCGGTTGAGTGTTAGTCACATTGCAGTCATTGAACTATGATGTCATTCTACTATTATAGGTTTTCTTGTTGCTTTTCTCATCTCATGCTTTGTCATCACAAATAGAGGAACAAAAAAATATAGTTGTGTTTGAAGGTCACCTATAGGAATCACAATATGCTGAAATGCAAAAATGTAATCATTGTCACCAACTCCACCACGGCTCCAAGGAATATTCACACAATAACCTTCAGCACCCATGGTACCAACCTGCAGTAAATTACTAATACTTATTATCATGACAAATAATAAATTTCAAAAGCTTAAAAGCTTCATATACCAGTACAAGGTTCTGCTTTACTATAAGCAAAGCAACAAACACAACCAACCAGTTTTTAATAGTTAACCAAGCTACCCTTCACTAACATTGGCAAGGTAATTCAAACAATAGAGCAAACAATGGAATAAAAACGACGTTGTTCCGTTATATAATGTCCGCTTATTTTGAGCTTACCGATTCGCAAAACCCCGTGTGATTTGTAATTGTGGTGTAACAACCATTACAATTTATTATTCTTACATATTAGCCATTAAATTTTTTAAAATATATGTAAGGTTCTTGAAGGTTTATTATAAGCTTTAATTCAAATACATATTCTAAAAAAACTTTACTTGATATTTTTCAAGTTAACAATTCACATTGCGAGGTTCGGGAAACAAGTCGTAAGTCGTAACACCGCGAGGTGTCGCATCGCGACATTGCGACCATTATTGCAATTGCGACAATATGCACAATTTTTATCTATCCTGCCGACTATTGCTCTTACAACAAATAGCAAAACCGAAACAAAAATTACCACAAGGACAGCGAAGCCCCACCTTTAATGACAAAAATAATGAATCTCACAAGTCCAATTAGATGTGGATGGTAAATTGGAAAGACTAATCTTGACATCACGACGTTCAGAGTCTAAGAAAACTACGTTTGACTGAAAAATTGGTGTGAAGGTTATTTCATTCTTAACTTGTTCTTTTACGACAGAGGAACCGATGTCACCTAATTGTATCTTTCTCCTTCGTTAAAGATATTCTGTAATCTAAAACTTAAGTGGGGAAAAAAAAATTTGTGCCACCTTGTTTCTTTGTTACCAACCTTTGTACTTCATAAAATTACTAAAGTCCAACGAGAAAAACAAGGAAAATTCAAATATTAAAAGCCGATTATAATGGAAGCAAAGAGCACATACAATCTATGCAAAACACCAAAAAACTACCTCAAGAGCTGAGCCAGTTCCAGGATAGAAATTGCCTCCCTCATGTCTATGTAATGAAATATACAACACCTACAAGAAGATAAGTGTTTCCATCAAAGTTATATAAACTAAAGCATAACTACTACAAAAAACAAAAGGAACCTCAAGGCCCAAGGTCACTGAATAAGACTGTCAAAGAATGATCAATGATAGGCCACAAGCCACAAGTATCTTGTGACCAAAGTCCAAACCTTCTCACTCTACCCACATTTGTGGCATTATTGGAGAGTGATCACATGTGACTTTCTCTTCCAACTTCGTGACATTAGCATATTACAGTAGCATAACATTTTCTTTTCTTTCCGTGAGCAGGACTAGTGTTAACTAATTCCAAAATACAATATTTTAATAACACATACTATACAAACGGGGTTACATTCTATGCAAATAATATATCTCCCACTGCTCCCTAGAGTTTTACCCTCATTCCTTTTTGGGGAGTCTTTTTGAGTCTGCTTCTTTTCGCTTTTTAGCAATATCACCTACCTCTTTCAATACGCTTTGCCTCACACTTAACATTGTCCCACCATTAGAATTGGGCAAACTTTAAGGGACAAGTAGTGCATTTTACTATTACATCAGTACAAGACAAAAGTAGGCAAAGAGTAACAACCTCTCACCACATGTTACCCATGGCTTATATTTTTCATCACATCAATCTTTTATGTGGACGGCCATTGGAAGGTTCATGTAGCCGACCACAATCTTTTGGGATTAAAGCTCTGGCATTGTTATTGTTCTATTAATCTTTTGAGCTACACCATTCGACTCCCTAAAACTGCATTAATGTTGAAACATGTACTTGATTTTCTGAGCTATCTATATGGAGTTATAGACAACTCCATCTTCTAAAGGGTCAGCTGAGAATTCCATAGAAGAAACATAATTACTTAAGCTTACCCTGTAAATCACTACTACAGATCTTTTCTTCAGATTTACTATGAGACGAGCAACTAAAATATATTAAGTTCTGTAAGTTGAGGAGGGTCCATACAAATAAAAGCTCAGTCAAAAACTTCTACACAACGAAAGAAGAAACTATAAAATTTAAAGGTCTTACCGTTTTGTTCTTTTCAAATATTTCCTGTGTACCATTTCCATGGTGCACATCCTGCATACTCCCCGGAAAAAATATGATTACCATAACTAGCTAAGGATCTTGTCAACAAGTTAAACAACAGAAACAAAAGTTTATTGCATTACCCAATCCACAATCAAGACCTTCTTAGCACCAGCAACTTGAGCAGCTAATGCAGCAACAGCGGCATTATTGTGAAGGCAGAAACCCATGGACTGATGCACACCAGCATGATGGCCAGGGGGGCGAATCTGATCCAACAAATTTAACTTTTTCAAGAGGAATGGTTTCACATATCTAAGTTCTAAGCACTCTGAAGAGGAAAAAGTTCCTACCAAGGCAAATCCATTCTTGACACGTCCAGAATAGATTTCTGCTGCAAGGTCCGCACATAAACCAGCAGCAAGCCTTGCAGCTTCTGCTGAATGTTGATTTGCATATGTGTCTGGAGTGAAATAGCTGCGAATTGATCATTACATTCAGATCAATATACTTTTTTCTGTGAATGAGAAACGTTATTGCTTTTATATAAATCAATTCTGCAAAGAGGTCAGTATCCTGCCCCTTCTTCGAGTAGGCCACTTTTAGAGAAGCTACACATGTTATCCAATTACTAGTCAACAAACTCATACTCCATAGGCAACAGAGGAACAAGATTACATCTACAGATGATGGTTGTGATCAAAAAATAGAAAAATCCTAGCATTTCCCCCATCGTGGAGCAGGCCACTTATGAAGTGGTTCATATGCTATTCAATGAGCAATGAAAAAACTTTAAATTGTCATCTATAGGCAACAGAAATCTTACATCCACAGACAATGGTTACGAAAGAACTAGATAATCCCCTGACATAATCGCACCAATTGTATTAATGTTATCGAGAAAATGTGTTGTATAATGAAAATCTTGATTTTAACTAATGTCACACTCCTTTATTGTATAAAAGTGCAAGAGTAGAGTATCAGCTACCATTTTGCAAGATATTACCCGTCAAAAAAATTTATTGTGAGGCGCTGCCTTGATTCAAAACAATTAGGCAAGCAAGATACTACCACTTGGTAAGTTGACTTATTTCTCAATGCAACCTTTTTAATTTACCTTGAAAATTTTTTAAGAAACTACTTTATATAAAAAATATAAAAGAATAAAAAAACTTGCAAGAAATTACAGCTTATAATGTTGTTACTGTGATTTTTAATCACATGTTAAGTAACGGGGTTTTGCAGATTGATATGCTCAAATTCCGTTTTAAAGCGACCATTATATGACAGAACGAGCTCATTTTTATTCCATAGGCTTATTCGTATGAAAATGAAGTCTATATTCAAATTTATAACGCTTACTCAGATATTCAAATGAGTTGGAAAAGCCGAACTATTAAGAACGTCAAATATACTGACTTCAATAGAGGTTACTCAGGCGCACACAGGTTGATATCTTTATCATCAGCTATTTATTCTAACGAGTAACGACACATAACACAACTTAGCAAACAAGGCAAGTCTTCAGTCAACACAGATGAACAGGACAAAAGATCCCCTACAAAAAAAATTGCTACAAATAGAAAAATTATTTGACTGTCAATCTCGACCAGTTAAAGAGAAAGACACCATAGATCTTCAAATCCCATATCCCATACCTATCTGAAGATTCTGAAAAGGTATACTTTTCTTCAGTTTCATAAAAGGTTTATACTTCAAAGAACAAATAACGTTTCTGCAACTAAATAACAAATTGCCTTGAAAAACTGAACTCCAACAATAATCCCCCACAATGAATATAGAAAAACAACATGTGAGACCCTTGTCCAAACTCCAAAAACCAATATGAAAGCAAGTATGCAAGAGCAAAATCTATGCAAATCTTGAAAAACCTTGTCCAACAAGCACTATCAAATCATGATATAAGATCCTCCAGAAACAGAACCAATAAAAATAATAGCAAAAAAGATGCATGAGGCAGATATAGACCTAGAAAGCATTTTCTCAGTGTGTTCAACAGCTTCAATGTGCTCCACGGAATGTACCTGAAGATGCACATCGTGCAACAATATCCGATGTGAGAAAAACAGATGGCCCCCTAAGATCGCTACTTGCTTTACAAATGACTGATCATCAATTATGTACCAAACATCGTAACAATACATGAGCACAAAGGTAGAAGAGCATTCGAATTTCACAAAGTGAACATAGAGTAAACCCACTATCCAAGCTTAAACATAGAAATAAATACGTGGATACAAGAATCTACACCAATTAGTCGTTTCAGAAACACTAACTGCTCATAAAAAAAAGGGACTTGCTTACATATTAATCTTAGTCTATTCTTTTACAAGTATGAGAACTTGCCATAAATGTCATTATATATCAAAGAAATCTCTAATGTCAGTTTATTTTATACATATGAAGCAGGGACTTGCTCAATTAGTAATTATTGTCTCTATTCTCTACTGGCATGAAAGCTGGTCATTATTTTTTACCAATTATAGACTTAGGAAAAAATTGTAGATATCGTCGCGATTACGGTAACGGACGGACAGACGCACCACCTCGCGGTATCATGACTCGTTTTACGGATATCACAAAGTGAATTATTAACTTGAAAAGATCTATTTTCTCATAGTAATTTAAGTTTTCAAGAGCATACATTTCAGTGAAAGCTTATAAAAGTCATTTTAGAACCTAATATACTTTTAAAAAATAGATAATAATGGCTAACATGTTAAAATAATAGCTCACAATGGTTGTTACTTCATGATTTCAAATCACAGGTTACACAATGACCATTATATAACGTAACGGCCTCAATTTTTACTCCATGATTATACATCTATGTGGAAATTAACCTTTTTCATGTATATATTATACTCATTGTAAAAAAAAAAAGCCACACTTCACTCTTTATACTAGATTACTAGATATTACGTATTTTTATATACAGATGATAAAATACTAAGAAAGACATTGTTTTAGGAGGTTACCAAACTCTTCTCAACCCTCCTCTAACAACTATGTCCATTTCAAGGCTGTATACATGTCATATAAGGTAAGAGCACAACGACCAATTTGCTGTCCAAGTAGCATCAATGAGCAGTCAATTGATGATGTGCTAATGTACATCAGTCCACAATAACCCAAATGTCCCAGACTCCCAAACATAAAATTATGAAATTTATTCACTTCTAATGACATTTGTAACTTGCGGGCAAAAGCTAAAAACATGGTTATAGATAATGAACTGACTGCATGACATTATTGTGAATAGAAGAATTTGGTGATGTCTAATTTCATCTACATAGCAGAAGGAAGAGAGAATTTAAATTACAACTTTAACACAACAAGACCCAAAGATCACCTCATCATTAACACTACTAGTATTTGGGGGAGATTGAAAAATCAAAATTCCAAAGCTCATCAGTTGTGGTATTATCCATATGCCAAACCCCAAAAAACAAACAGAATAAGAACACAAAGGAAAAACATTAAACCACAATACCACATCTTCCTTTTGCTTCATTAATATATTCAATACATTACAATTATGTCTAAACTTGAACAAAGATATATGTTTTAGAGTTTTATAAACCTAACTCCCTGTCATGTCCCAATCCCAAACATTCTATAAAAAAATTTTAGCATCTACCCTGAACAATTCAAAAAGATTTATCAGTCAAGTGATTATTACATGTCTAGAATTCAAAAATAATTATATTGACACTATAGCAGCAACAACCAAGTAGAACACAAAATGAAGCATGCACCAGAACAGAGAAGAGAACTAAAGCAACAAAACACACATAGATCATAACCTTTAAGAGTTCTTCTTTAGTTATTTCTCTTGCAGCAATAGGACGACATTTTCCAGGAAATATTCCTGCAGCAACCAAAAGTAACCAATGTGATAGAGAATAGAGATTAAGATAACAATATTAGTAGTTCTACCATCCATCAAAAACTGAAGACGAGAAAAAACAAAAACAAGCACAATAAAAGAACAGTATATCCAGAGACCTGCTTTGGAAAGGCTAGCAGCAATTGCTCGTAGACGATCAGGCCTTTCTGGATGAGGATGGGACTTCATTACAACCTGATAGCAAAATCAATTACATAAGATCAATTACAAAATATTGAATTCTGTATAAATAGCTTAATTTCTTTAGATCAAAAGGGAAAGTAGTATATTTTTATGACAGGAAGTCCCTGGGTAATCCTTGGATATTAATCTCGCAGACCAAGATTTTGTTGTGACATAGACCAATAGCACATATAAAAGTAGTCAATTGGGAGTTGGGACACCCAGTTTTCAACGACGATGCATATGGATACAACTGCACTAGTCGATATGTGTGAGCCTATCACAGAATGAATATTATGGCTGAATGTAAAATGCCACTGCCAAATTTAAAAACTAAAATGTACCAAAAATCACTTTGTATTTATCTTAAATTGTTCACCCGTTATAATTTCGTCTTTTCAACAGTATCTAAGTTGAAAGGTAAACCTAACTCTCTTCTCATTAATGATCACCACCACTACAAGCTGAGCTATCTCAGATCAGAAAAGTACAATAGCCTAACAGATAGGTAATTTTAGGTGCCATGATCTGTGGAGCTGATGCAGCACTGGTCACTGACTTCTCCTCTCACCCCTTATTTTTTTTATCATTCTTTTTCTGAAAAGGTAAAATTTATATAAGAGTAAGGATAAGGCACCACAAAAAAACAAGTACACTACATTAAGATTTTCCATCCATTCCTACAAGGATCATCTAGAGCAAAATCTGTAAACAAGTCATCGACTTAGCCCAAAACGCTGTTAGGAACTTAGATCTCTCCTAAACTAAATATGAAAGTATCCTTAATACTTATACTTATTTCCATCCAAAAGGTCCAAAATTTTTTTATCATTCTTAAATTTTAACAATAAGTAAACATGCACTCGAAATTGAAATATAGAGGGAAATATGCATCTGGGAAGGAAATTTTGCTTCCATTGTTTATTTGGCAATAATTTTAACATGCTTCCTTGTGTCCTAAAAGTTTCTAAAGCAGTTCGGTGTGGTTTGTTTTCTTATATTTAATCATTTCTATAAACAGGAGAAAAAAGATCCTACTTTAATGAGCTCTAATGAGCTCATAACTTACATATAAAAGTGACATTTTATGATTAATGTGGCTTATCCTTAATCTGGTGTAATCCCAGTTTAAAAGATTTCACAAAACATATTATTTAGTAAATCTTGTACCAGGTGATCAATTTTCAGGTTAGATATTCAATATTCAGAAATTAACTCCAACCTGAACACCAAAATGGCATTCGTATCCTAAATTTATCATCTTAATTCAAATTTTCAAACCAAAAACTCAACATTATTGAGGAGTTAGAAAGAACTTGTCAGTAGGGGTGTTCAAAAATATCCGCTTTGGAAAACGCAACCCGAATTACCCAGCATCCGGTATTAAAACCGGATAAATTACCCGCTTAACTAAATCCGGATCGGGTACCCGGTTTAAAAACCGGGTATTCGGGTCGAATACGGATCACATTATTTGGGAATCCAGATACCCGGTATCTGATTTTTATTTATTTATATTTTTTAAAAATATGTTTTGGAAGCCCTAATTTTAACTTGGGTCATTTAACTTCCAATTTCCATTTTCCAGTATGTATTGCCTAGACAATTAGACAGCCGTTTCTTATTTCTTTCTCTCTTCCAGTTCAAACTCTACGTCTTCCTCCTTAATCTTCTTCCTCAAAGCTCAAACCCTACTTCTGTTTCACGTCGTCACCATCTTCTTCTTTACACCAACCTTACTCGTCGGTCATCGCCAACCACCATTAATTGGGTAAGTTTTGTTCATCTCATCACCATTTTTAGATAGGTTTTCAGATCTCTTGTGTATTTTCTTTACATATTCTCTTTAATCTACATTTTCAGATCTTCTTCACAATTTAAACTTGAATCTACATGGACTCGCACCCACCACCACTTGGTTTTTCGGTATTTTTTTTTTTTTTTGTCATTTGTGTGTATTACTGTTTTTGTGTGTCTGTATTAGTGTATTACTGCATTTGTGTATTTGTGATGTATTACTCGCACTCTCGCAATAATACTCTGTTAGTGTATTACTTTCTGTCATTGAACTTGAATCTACATGGAGTATTACTGTACTAGTCTATTGAAAAATTTTGACTGTATTCCATTGAAACATTATAATTTATTAGTTTTATAGTTTTATAATTTTATTCCATTGAAAAAATTTCACTGTATCCATTGAAAAAAATGGATTGTATGTCCATTTGAATAAGTTGTAATTTGCATTATTATAATTTATTAGTTTTATAGTTTTATAGTTTTATTGTTTTACACAGAGATTTGGGTGAGTTATTTTTCAATTGAACATTTAATATTTAAGTATAAAAATATTGTTTCTTTAACCTTATATTGTTCATAACTTTGGTTTATGTAATGCATGGACTTTGGAGCATCCGGAGGTCATAATTGATGAAACTCTTAACGTCCTCGAAGATGATTAATGGAGCTTGAAGTTTCAACTTTTAAATTTTAATCACTTGCTTTTAGTTTTTAATAGTTTTATGCGTAACTTTATGGTTGTATTTCAATTGACTTATGGTTGTATTTTAATTTTTAAACTCTCCTTATCCTTTACCTCATTATTTGTCTTTTATGACTAATTAAGTTAAGTATTTCTAGAAAATTAGTATTCAAATTATACATAAAAAAATATTCTAAAAGAAATAAGAGCAAAACAACACATGTTTAAGAAAATAAACAAAACCGGATATCCGGTTTCCGACCCGGTTTAATCCGGGTATCCGGATACCCGATTTCAACCGGGTCGCATTTTTAGGTATCCGGAAAAGCGGGTACCCGGATTTCCAGATCCGGATCGACTCAGTATCCGATTTTGAACACCCTACTTGTCAGACAAGTTCTGGAAGTAGTTTGCAACACATTGAGTCTATGTAGAACAATGGTGAAATGCAATTGCAAGCATATGCCAATACTCAAACCTACATTAGGAAAGTACAGCAATGTCATGTTCGTCCACACCCATTGTAGTTGTAAATGCCATACACACATGAATGGACGTAGAACTAATTCCAAATACAAATAAATTTATGATAAAGACGGAAATGAAGCATACTTCTGAGTGCAATAACATCCTCTCATCAAACCCTATAGCAGTGTAACACCCAGCAGCTGCAATATCAGAGACAGATTCTGTAAAATAAAAGACACGTCATTATGAACTCACAGAATATCAAAGAAAATACATACAAGTTGCTCAAATTGACCAAACATGTAATTTATCAGAAAGATGCAACTACAACGTACACTTTTAAGGAATAAAAAGAAGCATAGGACAAAATGTAAGGAGTGAATTGGCTAGATATTTTAGAATGGCATAGACTAAATGTATGTGGTGTTGTATGCATAGTCCACTCCTATGCTTTTCTTTGAGTGGCCTCCCCTCTCCGGGGTTTTCATGCCGGAAGTTTTGGAAACCTCAAGTTTCAGTATTTTATCAATAATATTCCCAATTTTCAAAAAAAAAAAAAACAAAAACAAGGGCATCAACAAGAACAAAACCTCACCCTATCAAAGGATCCACTAAATCAGGGCACATATCCTAGCGTATTAATAACATATTTGATTTTCAAAGAAAATAATATTTGAATAGATTACAATATCTATTTTTGAACGTAAGATGGAAGTTACAGAAACGCATATGCTGAGGTGGATGTGTAGGCATACATTGATGGATCGAATCAGGAACCAAGAGTTTAGGGACAAACTAGGGGTAGCCCCTATTTCTGGAAAAATGCGCGAAAATAGATTGAGGTGGTTTGGACATGTGCAGAAAGACTTTCGACGCCCCTGTGAGGAGGGTAGAAAGCAATATAGTAGAGGGTAAGAGGAGTCGAGGAAGACTCAGGAGAACTTAGGATGAGCAAATAAAAGCTGACTTGCATAAATTAAACCTCTCTGAGGGCCTGACTAGGGATAAGGGTAGTTGGAGGCGCCATATCCATGTTTTAGACTACCGTTGTCCTCTTAGATTACCTTTGGTGTTCTTACCCTCTTGCTTCTCTCGTTTCTTTTTTATTAGTTTTTTGTTTTCTTTTATTTTGTAGTTAGTTCTACTTATTTATTATTTTTATAGACATTTAATTTATCTTTCCCGTGTAGTTACGTCATTTTATCTTTCTCGAGCTGGGGGACTCCATTGGCCGCAATATCCTTTATGGATGAGTTGTCGTCGTCCTTTCCTCCCCAGACCTTATCCATAATTTTTCTATGAGCATGGGATACATTGGGTAGGATGATGATAATGATGACAATATCTATTGAAGATCTAAAATGAGTTTAGCGTATCACTTAACGGTTTGAATATATAAATTATGAAGTTCTTGTTTATGAGGAAGATTGAAATAGATTTGAGAAAAAATATCCTAGCGCATATTCGACTTTTTCATGTGCTTCATTATAGTTTTTTTATCTTTTCCCTTCAGCCAAAATGATCTGAAAAGGTAAGATTTCCTTTCTGGTTAAAGCCTCTCTTTGGCTCGTGACTCTGGGTAAACTCAACACCTCGGATAATTTTTAATGAATATGCCCTCAATCATACCTTAACACCCGATGAATAATGTGTTCCAATAGCTCCAATAGCTTGGAATATTATGATCACCTATCTCTCCACCGCAAGTTTTCTAAGAGTAGTTGGAATAGGGTATTTAGCATCATTGGAGAGTCTTGGGTAGAGCCCTCCACAGTGGTAGATTTCTTTCAAATGAGAATTTTTAGGTTTTGTAGCTAAAGGTCATCTTAGTAATTAGTATTCATTGGAGATGTAGCTTCTTTGTCATCCTCTAGAACCTTTGTGAAAGAAATAGACATTTAAAAACAGAGTTCTTTTAGATGTAGTTTGGGAGAGACTTATGGTCTTAGCCACGTTTTGGGTTAAAGCCAACGGTGTGTTCGTGGATTTCTCGTTAGATCTGTGTAGGAATGATTGAAGAATCTTATTGTAATTTTCTTTTTGTAGGAAATGCATAATCCTTTCTCTTGTACCTTTTCTTTGCATTATTACTAAAATTTTCTTTATAAAAAAATGTTCAACTCAAGCATATAACTATATAAGAGATAAGGACTACAAAGTACTGAATGATAGAAAGAACAATACAAAGGTACACGAAACATTAAAAAGAAAAGAATCACATGCACCCTTGTAATTGTCAAGATTTGATTCGAGAATAAAGTTAAACACCTCCAAGTCAAACATAAGCAACCAAACAAAAGAATGAATTCAACTCCGTTCCAAGACATTCCAAAAGGGATAACCAATTACCCCATAAAACTGGTTTTAAATGTGATATTACATGTCTCATTAATCAATGAAAGTTCAGTAAATGTGGTGATCT
The DNA here is from genome assembly GCF_026212465.1 of Amaranthus tricolor. Taxonomy (NCBI): domain Eukaryota; kingdom Viridiplantae; phylum Streptophyta; class Magnoliopsida; order Caryophyllales; family Amaranthaceae; genus Amaranthus; species Amaranthus tricolor. The sequence continues at coordinate 6,286,932 of NC_080059.1, forward strand.
AAAGAAGTACTCTCCAAAACAAACATTTAAGTTTGTCCAGTTAGGTATGTATAAAATCTGACAAATTCTACCAGAGCACAAATGAACCCTCTAATTACCATAGATGCAAGTATCTAACAGATCACTCAATAAAAACCAAAAAGTCTTTTGCAAATACATGAATGTTCACAGATCGTATTACAGTCCATCTTGCTTAGTTTTATGAGCATCTTATCCAAACAATTAAAAGCATATATATCATGGTGATGCTTCCAACTTCAACAGGAAAAGGCTGATTATCCACTTCATTAAAACATGTGTCGAGATCAAAATTAACGAATGATTCACACCTGTGTATCTTTTTAAAACATCTGACTCAACTTGAGTAAGAGCAGCCGCTTGTGAAGTAGGTGAACCAAAAAAACCATGCTCAAGGATCCCAGATTCCTTGTGCTCCTTACAAGCCTGCAGAATAAGAAGAAATAACAGAAGCAATCAAAATAAATATACCAAAAACACAGAAATTGAATTTCTTCTCTGCACTCAAGTAAATCCAAGTTGTCAACACCAACAATAACAGCATTAATGAAGCTCTGAAAGTATGCATACCTCACAAAAGAGCATACCATCAAGGTTAACCATTGTGCAATTTGTGCAAAACCACTTTCTAATTGCCAAATGTTCCAATAACGGCTCCCAATCACTATCATCATCGTCATCATCTTCTAAGTCATTTGGATTGTTGCAGATATCTTCCAGTGTCAATTCTCTACGGTGGTTTGCCTTTTTCTACAATAAACACAGCCAATGAACATCTAGTCCGAGGTCAGTAGTTACCCTTACAGCAAGTCACTAACCAAATATATCAAAAAATAGAACATACATATTCATCATGAGAACTGCCTTCCATAGACACTGCTGATATATTTCCTTCCCTGCCATTTGCATCAGCTCTCATAACCTCCACATTCCCAAGTCTTCCATTTAGTTCCTTGTGCACAATTTTATCAGTTCCATTTAGGCATAGCCTTTCCACCATATCATCCACAGAATGAACAACCTCAACTGGTTTGGAGATCATTTTGCAATCAATGTTAAGCACCACCACCTCCAACAGTCGTCTTACATTGACCTAGTTATCAGCAAAACATGAACAGCTATGTGAAACCCTTCTGATAAAAAGAGATATCACATGAGCATTTGCTTATAGCATACTTTTAAACTATTCGACTTAGAAAAAATTTATAGTACTAGATAATAGCACATAGTAGCTCTGTTTATTCTTGTCTGACCACGTAAGACCAAAAAAAATCTAAACAGAAAGAATGTAAAAGCACATTTTGATGAAGTTGCAACAAAAATGCAATATATATATATATATATATATATATATATATATATATATATATATATATATATATATATATATATATATATATATATATATATATATATATATATTAAAGATTTTGTTCTTTTAACATAATTTCAATCAACAAAAAACCAGTTTTAGCATCCAAATAAATCAGCAAATATCAGCTGACACAAAAAAACAAAAACCCATAAAAACAATGAAAAAAAAAACAGTACTTCTATTTTTTTAAATAACTTTTTTTTTTGTAAAAAAAAAAAATTCAAAATACTTTAGATCAAGCAAAGAAAAAAAGCCCTTATACATATTAATGTGCAACCTGATAGTCAAAACTAAAAACATTTAAAGAAACACAAATTAATTAAAGAAAGGACAAACTGATGGCTTCTCAGCATACATAAACTTAGTTTCTGAAAGCACAAAATCATGAAATTTCATACAAAACAAGTAAAACCAAGATAAATTACTGCTAACTTGGTCACTTTTGAATCAAAAACATTCACAAAGTCAAAAAATTAAAATCACGAACTCACATTAATGTAAGAATGAAAAGCAGTCAATTGATCAAAAAAATAAAAAAATTAAAAAAATTAATAATCGCAACTCAACTGCTGGAATCCACAAATTTACATGCAGAACACAAAATTCAATTGGAATTGAAGATAAAGCGAGAAACGTGAGAAGAATAAAAAAGCATATTGAGTGATTAAAAATGGCGGAAGAGAGAGAAAATAAGAGAGAGAAAGTAGTACTGACCAATACCAGGAGAGACGGAGTCGATGAAGAAGGCGAAAGGATGAAAACAGAAGACTGATTACAGCGTCTGGCACGACGGCCGAAATATTGAGTTACTTTTTGTTTTAATTAATTTCAATGAATTAAATCATTTTTTTCTTTAGAAATCACTAATGCTTTTCACAATAAACCTAAATTCTCATTGTTATATACTTTTAATTCATATACCGATGATATATTAACAACCCTAAATGGTTATACATAAAAATCAATAAACTCTCTTTATTATAAAACTCTCTTTATTATAAAGTATTTAATTTTTCACTAATTCTTAAATGAAACAGTCACGGTGAGACTATTTATATTGAAATGATTTAATATATATTTTTTGTCTTTAAATGATCACTTATAACGTTAAAATTATCACTTATAACTTTAATATAATTACTTTTCATATTTTAGAATTATTACTTATAACCTTTGAACAATTACTTATATATTAAAGTAATCAATTGAAGAAATAGACTATTATATAGGCTATTATATGGACCCGTCTTATAATGAGACGGTCTCATACAAGACGGGCTGTTAATTTTTTAAGAGAATCTAAAATAAAAATTGAAAATAATTTATGATTTAAGTAATTATTAACTTTTTAGTTAAGAACGAATAAAAAGTAAATAATAAAATATAATAAATAGAGTATCTTATGATTCTAGAGATATAATATTAAATTAAATTAAATTACATTAAAAAAATTACTAAATTCTTTCTTATATATACAACCATAAGGGCTATATATATCATTATCCTTAATATGTTTATAAGTCGTTTGTTTGACGTGGCTCTTATGAGAATTGCTTATTTCTGTGAATTTATTTTATTTTAAAAATTTTTATAAATTGAAGATTGTTGTTTGTTTGATGAAAGAAAATTTCAATACACCTAGGAATTCTTAATTCTCATTGTTATGTATTGTTTTTTCCTCAAACAAACAATATTCGAAATAATGTATTCCTAGGAACTTAAATTTCCCATGGTATTTAGGTGCAATCAATAGCGTATCTTTTATTAAGATTGAATTTTTATTCAAAAAATTGATTACTACATGAATTGCTATTAATGTTGGTTATATATATATATATATATATATATATATATATATATATATATATATATATATATATATATATATATATATATATATATATATATATATATATAAAATTGTTTGTATCATCAATCGGTATAGTTTTGCATTATGCAATCCAAACTTATTTTGAGTTTTTGAAATTTTATAATTAATATATATGTCAAAAACTATTTACAACCGTATTTTTAATATTTTTTATAATTCATTTAATTTGAGTTAAAGTTATATTTTTCTCAAATTATGGTCATAAACTATACGAGGGGATGAATCATCTATGAATCATGATCATAAAGTTTACTAAAAGATGAGCATCGTTAAAATGTGGCTACAATCTAGATACAAAAGATTTGGTAAATCAGGTAAAATCGAATTTGGTAACAAAGTTGGTTACATATCAAATCATCAAATTTGTTTGAAAACCCTCTAGTTATAATCTTCGGCTTAATTAATGATGCTCTTCAACTTATTTGCATGGTAAGGGACTAAGGGTTACCATAGAATACTAGTATAGAATTCTGTACAATGCACGATTTTTTTAACATCGACATATATATATATATATATATATATATATATATATATTAATTGAAAAAATAAAGCCTAAGATATTATGTAGTAAATTACTCAACTTTGACAATATATGTATAAATTAAATTTGTAATTTTAGAAATTGTCAAGAATATATGATGCGGTATATATATTTTTTAATTTACTCAATTTAACTGTAAATAAATGCTAATCAAAAATAATTTAATGATAAAGATATTGGTCAAAATTAAATGCAATTTATTAATTTACTCAGTTTACTCAATTTAGTTTAATAAATATAGCAATTAATTAATTTAATTATTTCATGTTGGAAATCTTTAAAAGATGTCATATGGAATTTTACAGTTCTTTAAGTTAATAGTATAATAAGTGAGTCACAAGTAGGAATGAACTTTAAAAAATTTTAGACCTAATTATAACTATGTTTAGAGGAGTTTTTTTGGTAAGCATGAATCTTAAAATCTAGGGTATATTAAAATTTTCCATAACATGCATCAATTATCTAGCAAGTATCATTTTTTTATCAATTACTATACTCTTATAAGAAATCGTCTTTTAGTGAAACGACCTCAAAACAAGAAGCTTATATACTAATAATTTATTAATTAGGCTATCCAATCTAAATACAGAGAGCGTCACATGGTAAGATTGTATCGCACAAGAATTTGTGAACAAGGTTTGGGCTCAAACATCACCAAACTAACGCATAATTAGGAGTATATATGAATTCATTAATGAAAACACCACACAATTATGCGTTAGCCTAGTCGTTGAAGATTTTCCTGTTCACCAATTATCTTGTTCGATTCACGTCATCTATAGATATGATTAAACCCCTCTCCTCCATGAGAATCGTGTACCAGAACTATTATCGAAGAAAGCTTGAGATACAGAAAATAATAATTAGGATTTAGGAGGCTAAAAACAAAACTCTTAAATTAAATGGTGAAAACTATGAAAATCAACTTCCCTTTGTATTCCAGTAATTAAACTCAAACAGGACTACGTACTAAGGTTTATAATTTCTAATAACTAAAAGATTACATTACATAAATTAGTTACCATGACACAAAAATAAGCTTAACAAATTACATAAAACAAAAAATATGGTAAAATTTTTGAGGGTGAAGCAGAAGCGAGTCATGTGCTAGCCAGAATTAGTATTTGCTAGAGAAGTCGAGTCGACTTTAAGCAGTCGACTCAGCAATTGCTCCTGGCCCATAAAATTTGCTCAGCTTTTGGACAAATAAGTAGGCTTTGTTGCTACTTTGATCGTCGACTTGACGCTCATCGTCTGCTACTACTATGCTGATTGTGCTGAACAGTAGGATTAGGCACCAAGTTGGCATCACCAACTGACACTCACAGTGGTTTTTGCTGGCTTCAAGGACAATGCAGATAATGAAGACGAGTGGGATCCAAGGAAGCTGTCCTCAGATTTACATAAAACCGAAAGTAGTCGAGCACTAAACATTGGGGTTGCTTATGGGTTGATCGTTGGTAATGTTTCAAGTCAATATTGAGCAGTTCTTCAGGTATACATTTTAGAGGCTCTGCTCTAACGAATTTCATATGATGCTCGTATCTGAGTTGCTTGATAAGGCAATATCCTCCTCTTAATCATATATCCTTAATTATAGTTAATATCTTTTGATTTACTTGATTATCTCCTATAATCAAGGAAAGTATTGTGTTACTTCCTTATATAAATAAACCGTTTGTATATTCATAGTTTTAGGGTGATTTGTTTCCTTTGTTAGCTTATTGTTTATATCTATACATTCTGTATATTTTTCATCAATGAAAAAAAGTTCTTCATATCCTCATATGGTATCAAGACCCTTTTCTTCCTAAAATTATTACAATCACGCTTCCTCTCTTAAGCATTCTTCCATGGCTGCTCATAATTCTGCATACCAAATTGCTAATCCTCATGACTCATCCAAACCCTTTACTTCCATCAATATCAACAATACAGTGAAACTCAATCCTCTTAACTATTTATCATGGAAGCTTCAACTCCAAGCTATTCTTATCGGCCACGATCTTCTTCGGTTTGTAGATGGTACTACTGCTGCGCCTACCGTTACCACCATAACCAATGGTGCTGAAATTTCTGACCCAGATTATGTAGCATGGCTACGTCAGGATAAACTCCTATTCGGAGCGTTAATAGGTACACTTTCCCCTTCTCTTCACCCTCTTGTATCTCGTGCTACAACATCCCAAGAACTTTGGGAAACCCTTGCCAAAACCTATGCTACACCAACTCGAGGCCGAATTAAGCAACTCAAAAATCAATTTAATAAGGTGACAACAGGTAATCGCACCATAACTGATTATCTCCATTTCCTAAAAGCTATCTCTGATTAACTTGCCTCTCTTGGCAAACCCATTGAACATGAGGATTTTGTTGAAAAAATTCTAGATGGTCTTGATTCGAACTATAAATCTATTAAGGATACCGTTAATGGTAGAGACACAAACATTTCTTTTGAAGAGTTACATGAGAAACTCATTAATTGTGAGCTAACTATTCAACAAGAAACTGAAAATGTCACCACCTTACCTGCTACTGCCTTTACAGCCCAAGGTCACTCACTTGCTCCCCGTCCACCTTACAAACCTCACACAAAGTAAACCTCTCAACTTCCCCTCCTCCCAACACCAACTATGCAGCCCCATCAGCCACGACCTTTTCTTGGCAAATGCCAATGGTATCGTGAGCAAGGTCATGTAGTTGCTCAATGTCCAATCTTTCTGCAACGATTTCCTACTGTTGTCCCACCCTCTGTCTCCCAACCTCATACTAGCCACAAATATCAAGCCCCACAATGCCCAAGTTGACCCTCATGCATCCTCATCCACAACTCCATGGCTTCTTGACAGTGGTGCATCACACCATGTTACTAATGATCTTGCAAATCTTTCCATCCATGCTCCATATGATGGCACCGAGGAGCTAATAATTGGTGATGGTAAGGGTCTCTTCATTTCTCATATTGGCTCTTTAACAATAAATTTTTGTAATTATACCCTTCATCTTAATAATGTTTTATGTGTCCCTAATATATTAGGCAACATTGTCTCCATTTCTCGCTTATGCCATGACAATGAAATATCCATTAACTTCTCTTCTAATCTGTTGGCCCTTTTAGGTTTTGTTAATGACTACACTTAATATAAACGGATGTATTTTAGAGATTGTGTGTAGGTCGATATCCGGTCTTGATAAAGATCGTTGATAGTGCCTATGACTTGGTTCATGAACTATGTATATGTCAAATATATCCAAGGAAGATCGCTTAGGATGTCAAATGTAGATAGGAGGTCTACTGTTCCCAAGTTTGATGATCTGATGATACTTATTGATGGAGATAGTGCTCTGTTCCCAAGACTTAAGTCTGGAACAATCAATGTTAGCTGAAAATTCTATAAAATATATTTTTCTGATTTTTTAGTTAATGTATTGGTTAAAATTAATTTGTTGCATCATTAATTTAATAAGTTAGTTGGCAAAAAGATTTTTTTTAACTACCTTAAAATTAACCGGCACATTTTCTACAAGTGGAGAAAACTTCTCTTTATTTTTCTCCACATAAATAGGCTTGAATTATGGGTCTAATTAAGAAAAACTAACTTGCCTATTTTTTTAAAAAATAACCGTGGTTTTTTTACTTGCAAATCAAGTTCCACTTTTCCTTAATTTTAGGATTAAGGATGTAGTGGGTAGTTTTTCAACTGGTTTTGAAAAAGAGGTGTATCCATACGTGAGATCAAAAATTAACATGAGATATTTTCTCCAAAAACTGCCAATTAACTTAAAATATTTTCTTGTGCAACTCATTAATTTCATCCTTAGGTATTTGGCCTTTGTAAAGGGTTTTAGAGAGAATTGTTGTAACTAGACTTGAAGAAGTCTAAGGGAGAAGAGAGAAGCTTTGTGTGAAGCAAGAGAAGGAGAAAAAGAAAGAGAAAGAGAAAGAGAAGTTGGCCAAGTTTTATGTAATTGTAACTAATTGCCTTAAACATAGTAGAGAATTTGAAATCCCAGGGGGTCGTGGTTTTTCCTTCTATTTAGGCCTAGAAGGTTTCTACGTAAAAATTGTGTTGTCTTTTTCTATTTTGCGCATCAAGTTTAAGTTTTAATTCCGCAATCTAATTCCGCAAAAACAGGGCAAAAATACTTAAACTTATCAAACAACAATTCAACCCCCCTCTTGTTGAATCTAACTGTCTCTAACTGTTTCTACATAATCTTTTTGCCTTGAAGGACACAACTTTGGGGATTACTCTTAACCATGGAATTGCTAAACTCGGAGTTTATGAGCTCTATCAAGCATTCACAAGCATCTCTAGCAACAAAGTTGATTGGCACCATCGATTAGGCCATCCATCCACCAAAATTATGAATGTTATTCACTCTCATTTTACTTTAGATGTGCCATTAACAATAGATTGTAATAGTTGTAATAAAAGTCATCGTCTTTCTCTTTCTATATCTTCAATTATTTCCATTGCTCCATTGCGGTATATTTTTACAGATTTATGGACATCTCCTATTCACTCTCATGATAATTACAAGTATTACGTTATATTTGTTGACCATTTTTTTAAATATATTTGGTTTTATCCTCTAAAAAATAAATTTGACACTTCAAAATTTTTTGTTAGATTTAAAGCTCTTGTTGAAAATTATTTCCAGCGCTCTATCATACATCTCAACAGTGATAATGGGGGTGAATATGAAGCCCTTCGTGAATTTCTCACAATAAATGGCATTTCTCATCTTACCACTCCTCCTCACACCCTTAACACAATGGTTTTTTGGAACGACAACATCGGCACATTATCGAAACTGGTCTATCTCTCCTCACTCATGCCTCAATGCCACTCTCATTTTGGACCCATGCTTTTGCTACAGCAGTATATCTAATTAATAGGTTACCTACGCCAACTCTAAATAATTCTTCTCCCTTCACCACTTTATTTAGAACTGAACCAAAATATTCTAAGTTACGCGCATTTGGGTGTCTTTGCTACCTATGGTTACGTCCTTACCCTCGCCATAAACTTGATCCTAAATCTACCCCATGTGTCTTCATTGATTACTCTCCAACACAAAGCGCTTACTATTGCTTTGATCCTTCCCTTAACAAAAATTATGTCTCACGTCATGTTAAATTTATTGAACACTCATTTCCCTTTGCTCAATCTCATGGTACAACACCTACTATGGACATTGACACATGGTGTTCCATATCTCTTCCTATTAAATTAATACCTACAGATCATCATAATCATACTCCTACGTCACGAGCATCTCAAGTTGATAATCCACCCAACACCTCAAATGCAACTCCTTTAACACCTTTACATTCAGATTCTCATTTATCTACTACTTCCGATTCACCCTACTTAAACAGTACTTCTACTCAAAATGACTCGGCAATATCCGACTCTTTCTCACCACCACCAACACCAACTCATTCTATGACCACCAAACTACAAAATAATATCCGCAAGCCCATTCAAAAATTAAATCTTCATCCTCAATTACAAGACACCATCACAGAACCTATAAACATTACTCAAGCACTTAAAAGTCCTGTTTGGCGAAAAGCAATGGAAGAAGAGTTTCAAGCTCTCATTAAAAATAAAACATGGGACCTTGTTCCCTCATCACCATCTCAAACCATAATTGGTTGCAAATGGGTTTACCGTATAAAACGTAATCCTGATGGATCTATCAAACAATATAAAGCACGTCTTGTTGCAAAAGGATTCCATCAAAGACCGGACATTGATTATAAAGATATATTTAGTCCGGTGGTAAAGCCCGCCACAATTCAACTCATCCTTTCTATTGCTCTCAAAAATGGTTGGTCTCTGCGTCAATTGGATATCAACAATGCTTTCTTACAAGGTACTTTATCCGACGAGGTCTATATGTCTCAACCCCCCGGTTTCCAAGATGTTAACTCTTCCCAACTTGTTTGTAAACTACATAAGGCCTTCTATGGCTTAAAACAAACCCCTCGTGCCTGGTATCATGAGTTACGACATTTTCTTATCACTTATGGTTTTAAAAACTCTATTTGTGATTATGATTTTAAAAATTCTATTTGTGACTCCTCTCTCTTCATCTACCAATCTAATGGCACTACCATTTACCTCATTGTCTATGTCGATGATATCATAATCACTTGCAATTCTGATTCCTCTCTTTCTCAGTTTGTTAACATTATCTCTAAACGGTTTTCTCTGAAGGATCTTGGTGAACTCTCATATTTTTTAGGTGTTGAGGTAGTGCCTCAACCAAATGGCCTCTTTCTAAGTGAAAGAAAATACATATGGACCTACTCTATCGAGCAAAAATGGAAAATGCTAATCCTATTGCCACAACTATGCAAACTCACCCCCTCTCACAAAAAATGGTACCATCCTGCCAAATCCTACTGACTATAGGGCTCTAGTTGGTGGTCTTCAATATCTTGGGTTTACAAGACCAGACATTGCTTACTCCGTCAACAAACTTGCTCAATACATGCAATCCCCAACACAACAACATTGGGAGGCCCTAAAACGTCTTCTTCGCTATCTTTTTGGTATAGTTCATCATGGATTATTACTAAATCGTCACTCCTCTTCCTACAATTTACATGCTTTTAGTGATGCTGATTGGGCTCGTGACACTGATGACTACATTTCAACTACTGCTTATATTGTTTACTTTGGTAACAATCCCATCTCATGGAGCTCTGCAAGCAAAAGACCAGGGCATGATCATCTACAGAGGTCGAATATCGTGCTCTAGCTGCCGCAACGGCTGCAATACTACGGTTACGTAATCTTTTTCAAGAGCTTGGGCTCAAACTAGCTTCTCCTACAATATACTGTGATAATGCAAGTGCCAACCCTTTATTCCACTCCAAGATGAAGCACTTAGCTCTCGATTATCACTTCGTCCGAGGAAACGTTCAAGCTGGCTGCCTTCATGTATCCTACATTACTACATCAAACCAACTAGCTGATGCACTCACGAAGCCATTATCCAGGGCCACATTCAACTTCTTGATCAACAAAATTGGTCTTGTCAAGTACATGACCATTTTGCGGGGGCATGATAAGGCAATATCCTCCTCTTAATCATATATCCTTAATTATAGTTAATATCTTTTGACTTACTTGATTGTCTCCTATAATCAAGGAAAGTATTGTGTTACTTCCTTATATAAATAACCGTTTGTATATTCATAGTTTTAGGGTGATTTGTTTCCTTTGTTAGCTTATTGTTTATATCAATATATTCTGTATATTTTTCATCAATGAAAACAAGTTCTTCATATCCTCGTATTGCTAAGTCTGAAAATCCAAGAGTGGGATTCTCACAAAAAATCACCTACATATCATGCATGGGGTATGATAAATTTGTTAACGGGCTTGTACACGATAAGATGCGCCACATAAGAGGAGAGTTGACTGCACATAAACCCGATGAGTTCTATCCTAAAACTAACTGGTATCAAGAGTAGCCCATCAAATATATATATATATATATATATATATGATAGTCAACCTCTCTAATTTTTTGATGTGAGATCACAAGTGGGTTATTTTAATGCTTGTAGTCTTGTAGAACGTACATAAAATGGTTGTAGTCTTGTAGAACATACATAAAATGGTTCGTTAGGAAGCCATTGAAATTTTCCTTTCGTAAGTATTGCTGCAACAACTTACGTTTCATAGTTACAAAAATGATATAAAAGAAGTGAGATAGATGCCACTAAACTTACAACTAATTGTAACCGTAATCACCATGGATCATCAACATCATAAACTGCGGAAAGCAATACAGACTTTAGTTCCTCAATTTCTTCCACAATTTGCTCATTCTCAGCCTGTCTTTCCTGTATCTGACTTGCTAGGTCTGCAATTGGAATAATTTGTAATATCAGAAGCAAATTACAAGTATGATTGCATTTTGAATTATGTCAGATTTTTGAAGTACTTGAATTTGACATTTTGAACACCAAAATCATCCAAAGTAATATAACATTTATTGATGGCCAGAAAAAGGAACCACCTGTGAAGGAAAAAGAATAGTACAAAGGCAAGCCCAAGTTCCGAAACACTATAGGTATTACAATCACATTGTGCTTTGATAAGAAAACTCTCAATTCTAATTTGCATAAAAGATTCTTCACGAATCACACGTTAGTTTTCCAAGCTTCTTTATTTTTTTCCATTGCCCAACTGAAGTCAATCGGACACAACTTTGTTTATCACTAACAATGTTAAGATTGGTAAATGTGACCCCTCCAAACCCGCCTATGTGGGAGCCACTTAATAGCATTGGGGTAATGGAATGTTGTTGATTTATTGCCCATACAAGTCAAGGTTAAAATCGAGCAGCATGGAACAAGCCCAATCTGTAAGCTACAAGCCTCTATACAGAGATTGTAGATCATACTATGAGTCAGTTAGCTTCTCTAAATGAGAACAAATATCGAGGTCCTAAATCTCTAGGGGAAATACAGCAGAACTGTATAAAGTTTAGACTTATTGCAAATTTACTCAAAACTTTTGAAATCATATCACAAACACTAATTTTGTAGCTGCCAAATGGAAATTTAGGAAGCAGCGTTATCTTATGCTGTGTTACAGTATATGCAGTACACCAAGATATAAAAAATAGCCCAAAAGTCATGAGAACTCAAGTATGCAGGCTAAAACTTTAAATGATATCAGATATTTGCCAATTACAGAGCAAGTAAATAAAAATTTGTAGTACCAAAAAGATAGATATGAAGAATACCAGAATTAGAGCTAAGAAGATCTTCAAGAATCTCCTTATGAAGTGCTGACACTGAGCATGGGAAATAGGCATCTTTCTGATCAAGCTTATGGATATCATCTTCAAGAGATTCTTTGTTCGACAACAAGGTCCTTAGTTCATTGCAATTTTCACCTTCTATGCTCTTTTGAAATTCAATGCATGCTTTAGAAAAAACCTCTCTATCAAAAAATCCATGGTCAATCTAAAATAGACATATTGTATACTGGCTTTAAAGCATATTGATTACAGGTAGCTACCAATACAATGATTGAAAAATGTTGCAATAATACATTGTCATTAGAAAAACAAGAGGTTGTTTGAATGCTGTAAAGTGTATACATCAAAACCAAAACATAGTCACTATGTATGGAACAAAGAACAAGTGATAGCATGATGATGAGGCTTGATTTCACTAATTATTATTAGTTATTACTTCTCATTACCCATATCTCAAATTTTGGATCAGATCATATCGAGATTGAGTTGAGTTGCATCAACTCAAAAGTTTGTTTAGAATCAATTCAAAACCAAGTCAGGTTAGGTTCAAGTTTGAGTTATGTCAAAGTCAACCCGAGTAGATACCAAGTCAAGTCGATACGATTTGAGTCTAAGCGAGTTATACTTTAGTCAAATTGAGTTCACATTTCAGTTTGGGTCATTTTGGGTTCGACTTGATCAGGTCATAGTTGTATAATATCATATTTAGGTCAAGTACATGTCAGTTAATGTGAAGTTCAAATTCAGTTCTCAACTTTGAGCAATCGAGGTTATTAGGTCGGGTTGGGTTTTATTCAAGTTTGATCCACTTTTTCCAATTTTTATGAAGTCACAGGTTAAAAGCCACTTATTGTTGGGCCTTGAGTTTCGGGTTTTTTTTCTGGGAAATGGATGCTTTAAAAGGTATTTATTTATTAAGGGTCATTTTCAGGTCACGGATAAAAACTTAAAGTGTTATGATCCACTAATTTTTGAGTAAATTTTTAGGTTAACTAAACATTAATAGGTACATTATTGTGTATAAAATTATAACGGACTAAAACTTGCTATGAAATGAAAAATTACATACTAATGAAAATAAATATTTCTTAAGATTCTAAATTACTTTTTTATCGGACTCGAGAACCCATATCCGACCGGAAGATGTGTGCAAGAAGAGGCGGACACGTGATTATAACTATGGTGGGGCCATCGTAGTTGCCTTACAAGCAAAGCTTGATTATTTGGTTTGTGTGTTGTATTATTGCTAATAGCCAGTAGATTTCTTTTTGTAAAGCCTCTTATTCACCTTATCATTTTTTTTTCTTTTCTCCTTAAGTTTGAGTATCCATGGAGTTGAATTGAACAACAAAAGAAAAGACATAAAACGAAAAATACCCAAAGCATCCTCCAATTACATCCCACCATAAGAAAAGGAACTCTTGGTTATATAAGATGCAAAGGTGTTTGACACAGCGCATCAAAACCCAAACCATACGTAAGTTCTTTACTTTTAAACTCTAAAGTCTAAACTAAATAATTGGTGCTAAAAGCTTAAGAAATTAACTAGGACTTAAGAAGATTAAATAAATTCTCAAGCTTACAATATAAGGACCTTGCTTATAAAGAAGATAAAAAAAAAATAAAAGAAAACCTTAAGGGGTTGTTTGGGTTGTTACACAAATGAGGATAAAAATTGTGAGACCAAAAGGTCTTTGAGATGAGATTTTATATGAGTAAATGAAGTCTCATCCTTGTTTGGTAATGCAAGAATATAATTGGAATTGTTATGTCTATGATTAATACGTGAAAATTGGTCCTTTAAAAAATAGTTGAAGTCATCCTTCTTAGTATATTTGTCATTGTAAATTAATACAAATTCTCAACTCCCACATTTGATGTCCCTTTCCTATTCACAATCCCACCAAACAAACAAGGAATTTTTCCTTCTAAATTTAACTCCCAATTCCCATCCCACTACCCTAAGTCCCTTCAAACACACACCCTAATTTTAAAAATTTAATTTGTATGGAATTTTCTCTGCATCATTCAAAAGTGTCCAAAAAGCATTTGCATTATTGTTCTATAGAAATGGAACATTGGAATGACATGTACAGCTCAAAAGAGTACCGTTTTTTGTTCAATTTTTCAAGCATGTCATCTCTTTCCCTCCTCTGTTGATTAGTCTCTTTGGCCAAAGCTGCTACTGATTTTCTTGAGTTAACTATGAATCAAGTAGCAAGAGTTGGTACTTGGTATAGAGAAATGAAGTATCCAACAATTGAAGATTTAACGTGAGCAAAGAGGAAAAACATGAAAAATGAAAATTATTTATCCTTTCCAAAGACCCCCTAGCTACTTGAGCCGATTCAAAGGATATCACAAGCTTCAACGTGAGACACGTTTGTCTTGTTTCAAATAACATAAGCTTTTATGATAAGTTCATCCAAAACAGGAATGTTGAAAACCTGTCAAAGTGGGCAAGATCTCTGCACACAGGTTTGCATGGATAGGCAAAAAGACAAAACAAATAAATTTTAGGATGTTGGAGCTTAGTTAACATGCGACACACTCATTTCACTGTCCTTGGATTTTGATATTCAAGTTCATCTGCAACGCTCATCATAAAAGAAATTAAGTCCTTTGTTGGTGTCACTAACACAAGCTCAATATGGTAAATTTACTATTTTAGCCCATTGTTTAGGTTTGCAAAGTTAAACTTTTGTCTTTGACACACAACATCAATTTTTTGCCGAGTATACCATGGGGTAAAACTTATAAAGCAATAAAATAGGATGTTGAAGGGAAGCCTTGTTATAATGTGCCATAAAGAACATAGAAAAACCTTCCCATTAATTTGGTTACAAGATTCGAAACTTCCAGCAAACATGCATAACATAGAAGATAACAATATCAAATACATTGCCATGTACGTACTTCACGAATTTGACAAGATTTTATGTCCATATCAATAATTTGTACTTAAAAATATAAAAGTAGGACATTTTTTTAACATATTTTTCTTCATTCTCAATATTAAGAATTCGCCTCAATTCCTCTCACTTGAAAGTCACACCAAAACATTGTGAGTAGCCTCTGAGTGATGGTGTCTAGATGCTAGAGTTTATGAGCAAGAAGAGGATGTATATATACATCAATATTCCATCAATTATAAGCATAAATCATGTCAATGTCTAAAATTTTAATACTTCCTCCGTGCATACCATTTTCACTTTTGCCCTTTCCAATGATCAATTTCGACGGTAAATATCTTAATGTTATCAAAGAGTAAAATTATTATTTGACATTATGAAAGTAGGTGTTAAGACAAATCTAATAAGATCTCACTTAACTAAGTTTTCTCTATGCATTACTAACAATTAGAGACAAACTTTGTTTGTTAATAGTGAAAGAAAAGTTAAAACAATGCAAGTAATACTATATAATAAAAATATGAATGAGGTCATATTTTAGTGAAGTGCTTCCTTCCTCCTCAAACCTCACAACTTGCTCGAAATTCAAACCAAAAGACAATAGCAGCCTAAATAATAGTCTCTAAACGATGGAGTTAGAAAATGGAACTTTACTCCAATTACTCAAGACCACAATTTCTCAACCACAAAAAAGTTCATAGTTATTTATCTTTGCCTACATTGAAAACAATATTCTTCAGCAGTATAGATCAGAGTTTTCATTGACATAAATCAACTTATATGTAGGGGAAATCTAGGCCTAAATCAACTTATATGTAGGGGAAATCTAGGTGCAGACATGCCTTGGTCATGACTTGGGTCATTTGAATGAAAATATTATTAATATTTGAAACAGTCGCATTATTATGAGATTTCATTAGTCATTTTTAGCGCCTATTTTTTTTTATATATATATTTGTTCGTTACTATTTATAATTTAATTAGTGATGGTAGTAATTTGAAAAATTTCTACGATGATTAGAAACTTGTTAATTCGTAACGTAGTTATGAATCATAACAAGTAACGTAAATTTTGGAGGTAAAACTTAAAGTTGAGCAACTACCCATAACAGTTCGAGAAAATTTTAATTATTATCCGGGC
The DNA here is from genome assembly GCF_026212465.1 of Amaranthus tricolor. Lineage (NCBI taxonomy): Eukaryota > Viridiplantae > Streptophyta > Magnoliopsida > Caryophyllales > Amaranthaceae > Amaranthus > Amaranthus tricolor. The sequence continues at coordinate 6,303,609 of NC_080059.1, forward strand.
ATATTATTTAACCATGATGGGAGTAAATTAAATATTTCATACACATATACAAGTGATTTTTAAACATGAAGTACAAGTTACATAACTTGTTACATGTACAACAATTTTTACCCAAACCTTAAACTATCTTAGATAAACCTTTCTTACACTATAATAGATCAAATGATGGACAAAAATCACCAAAAAAATAACCCCAACCAGCAATGCTAAAGCTGTCCCTACTCCCCCTTATAGCCCTTTGTACACTTACATAAGCTAAAAACTCTACCCAAGAATCCCTTTTGTTCTACCCAAAGCTTTTGCATCATTACAAGCATGCAAGAAGTAAATATTTGAAGCAAAAACACTCTATTTTCTGAACAATTATTCAGCCATAAACCCCAACACATTGCTCCCAAGTTCATCCATGAACAAACACTAGAATCCTTCAAACTTTCAACTACTAAAACACCTTTTCTCATTAAATCTTCTTCAAAACCCATCTAAAACTTCTGAAAATTTATGTTTATAAACTCAAATCTCCCATTAAAATAATCTTCATTTCAAGAGTTTTCCATAGACACCCAACTTGAAGAAATCCACCAAGTATAGAGTAAGTTATGTTCATTTGTTTCTTCCACTACTTGTTGTTAGAACTTGTTCATGCAAAATATTTTTCTTTTACATGAATCCTTCTATAAACTAAGATGGTATTTTATCTCTAAGACTAAGAAAACCATAACTTATAAATCTATAAAAATCGGCTATAATAGAAAATAAGATGTATTTCAACAAATATATAAATTTTCTTACTTTAAGGATTTAAGTAAATTATGGGACTTGACTAATTATGTTGCTCAACATAATAAGTACACTCCAAATATGTAAAAATCATTACAAGAATTAGTTTAACAACTCCAACTAAGGAAAGTTAAGTGCATGTTAGAAATCCAAAATTATTATTGATTTTTGGATGAATGCAATATGTTTAGTTGAAGAGTTGGAGTTGAGACTTGAAAGGCAAGGACCCGAAGTTAGAACCTCTTCTAAGAACGCGTATGAGCTTACGTGGGAGCTTACGGAATATTTATATAGGCTTAGAGTCGAGGTATGTCACATGGGGTGATTTTTAAAGGATTTAAGAACAAGTTGGGAAAGTTTCGTATAAACTTGTTTTTAAAAATAAAATTCCCAAAGAGAAGTTCTTGAATCTTGAAAAATGATATCAAAATGATAATTTTGAGTATGAAATGATTTATTACATGTATTATTATTGTGGGCATCATGCATGTTAATTTTAAGAAGTGTTGTATGTTTAAAGGCATGGTTAACACTACTTTGTGAAAGTAATCGTGATGAAAATGGTTATATGGACTTAGAAAATATTTGAAATGCATTTTAAAAGTAATTTCCAGTAGCTATATGTTAAGAAAATCTCTTGGATATTTTTGTTGAAATTTATTCGTTAAAATGATATTAAAACATGATATTAAAAAAACTCTTGATCATCAAAAATAATTAATAAAACCATATTATAATGTCTCCAACAAGATTTGGCCAGAATATATTTAGTTTGGAATTTTTCATGATTTTTGAGTAATCGCTAAATTGTTTATCGGTATACTGTAAAATAGTAAAATATAAAATAATTACCAAATAAATACATATGGACTTGAAATTTTTATCACATACTGGACATTAACTAAAATTGGTAAAAGTTGGGGAAGATTTTGTTGTCGTTTAAGGACATTAATAATTTTTACTCGGTTTTCAATAATCGATAAGTTAGAAAACGGTAAAATATAAAATAAATACTAAATCACGTCTTTTGGACATGAAACTTTTATGAGATACTTGTATAAAAAGTAGATACATGTAAAAAAATTTATATGGATTTTTGTGACTATATATGGACTTAAATAAATTCTTTTTGTTTTATCGGTAAAATAACAAAATTAATTATTAAAAATACCCCAAGTGATTTGTAATGGTTATTTAAAATTTTATGTCCCCTTAAAATAGTTTCTGGAACATCATAGAATTTTTATATTATTTTATTCGAACTTAAATAATTTTAAATCGATTTTGTTTTATTTATCGATAAAATGCCTATACAAAATAATAAAATATCACACATGACTTTTATAAGTTTAAATGGGTTAATAAAAGTGTTATATGACTTTTAGAACTTTGATATAATTTTATTAAGCTAATTATTAATTATTTACTAATTTATCAAATTAATCGAAATGTTTATTTATTAAAAGGTGTATTATTGTTAATTAAATTGAATAAAAATAGACCTATATCAAAAATTTATTGTTGTATTTAATACCTAGTGCCTCATAGTATAAAATTAGTTTAACTTAGACGGTTTATAAATTTTACGGATTTAAGACATCATTTAAATAACGGTAAATACCTAAATTGTCAAAAATAATCGTAAAATCGTTATAAATTGGCATAATCCATTATAATTTCATGGGACAACCTTAAATTCATTTTAAATAAGGTATTATAATGACTTGATTAATTTGGGCCTTGTTGGAGAATTAATATGTATTTTGTAAACCAATTATCGATTTTATTACCGGCAAAACTATCTCGTATTTAAGAAAATAGTGTTTTATGAAATCTTCTGTGATAATGATTTTATAGACTTATGAGCTATATTCTAGTTGTTTAAGGATTAAAATGAAACATTTTAGTGGTTTTCTTGAAAAATCGTATTGAACTTTAATCACTTTTGTTACGATGCATTTCCATACATGCTAGTAATGCCCCAAGATAGTACAAAGGTTATGTTTGATGACATGATTATGCTAAGTATGTTTTACCCATGTGGGAAATATTATGATTTGATTTTGCTATATTGTAAATAAAGTATGTTTTGCTATGTTGTAAATAAAAGATGTTTACCATATGGAAAAAGTTAATATTTTTGACTTTTCAAATGCTATTGAAATTACAAGATATATATTATATACAAAAATGTTTTAGCCAAATGGCGGGTACATATGTCACAGCAAATGTTGTGTGCATGATTAAACGGCTCATCAATACTAAGCGCGTATTGTTTACAATACCATTGTATTACACTTGCCGGACATGTCGCTGACAGTAGACCGACTAACAAACAAGTCACAGGATGACTTACAGAGTATCCATGCAAACTTATGATATGAGTTTGAAATTTATTTGGATCTGTTGAGATCTTATGATTTATGATGAAAAATGAGAATTTGAAATGACTATAGAACTATTGAACTGGGTTTGAATGATAAAATGATTTATCAAATGAAAAAGCATATTTCAAAATGAATTTATTCAAATCAAAAAGGTTTTAATAACTTGTTTGACGGACACCAGTGTGTTTATACTCAGTCTTTTTGATGATACTATGCTTTGTATGTTTTTCCAATGGTTTTATTTTTAGAGTAAACCCCTATGGTACCTCGACGGAGAATGAATATGCAAGCGGAAGATGAACCCGAGTTGAAGTATGACTCCCTTTTGCTTAGATCTTTTTATTGTATTTAAGAGACTATTGGTTTAATTGTTTAGGTTTGGACTATTTTAAGGATGTAATTTGAACTTTGGACTTATTTTGATTTGGTTGTAATTATCCTTTATTTTAGACAGTTAAGACTTCTGTTATATTGCGTTTTGGTTCAAGTATTCTATTTGGACATTGATTTACCATTTAAGTAACACTTTAATTGTGTTGGAAAAATTAATCGTTTGAATAATACTAAATTACAAGCTAACTAACTTGCTAAAAAATTCTAAATGTTTAACTATATACATGCAAAAAAAAAAAAACAATTAGAATGATATTCCTAAAGACAAATAATGTTACAACAAAAAGAAAATAGTTTTACCTGTAACAGCCACCAAACCACTGAGTTCATACTGGGATAAGTAGACCAGCTTTAAGAGTTCAGATTCTCTGGCAGCCAGTGAAGTCTCAATTTCCTCAATTTTAACGATTTCGGATTCAATTTCTCGTGTTATTTGGATGTTCGCCTCAATTTCATCGTTAACCTATTAAATAAGTTGTATTTGGTGATAATTTTGATGAGAAAAGTGAAACCCTAGATATGGCGGAATTTGAAATTGAGAGAATGAGAAGAAGAAATGAAAGTGAGAGATCGAAAATGGAATACCTTGTCAAGCATGTCCTTTAAAGTTGAAATTTGGAGCAGTATCGCCCCAGTGTCGTCCATTGTTTTCTCGATTTCTCCCTTTTCAAAGTTCCCGCGGAAAGATTTTGGCAGCTAACGACTATTGCTTCATCTCAGTTGCTTATAAAAAATCATAATTTTATCAAAAAAGAAAAGGAAATTATTAAATATCGCTATTTTTTCACTACGTTGCTACCTTTTTGACTTATTTTTTTTTGTATCAATTAAACTTTTATTAGAAATCATTTCTTTAACATCACTCCATACTAAACTCTTCAACACAACCTTAACTAATTATTTTTGTATCAAATCAATATGAAATGTGAATTCAACATTGAAAATAGAGAGATAACTTAATTTTTGCAAAATTTTGGAATTTTTTTAAAATTTAATGATTTTATTTTTAAAAATTAAATTATATCTTCAAGTATTCACTTCACAGATATTTAGATATGAGGTCTCACTACTCGATTAACAAGTCGGAATTCAGTCAAACTTCAATTATTATCTGATATCATAGTAAAAAATAATTATGAACCTTGATCAATATTATCTTAAAATAATTAAATTTTTAATTAATATGTAGTTTACACATAATATGTGATTTAACGTAGGCATACAATCAACTTAGCCTTGTCAAATTTTTCATTGTTTTTACAAAATTTATCGAAAACTAATCCATGTAAAAAATTAATAATTGTGTTCAGAACATATATGAAAAATAAATAGGTTGATCAGCAAATTTGGCATGGCTGCAAAATCTGTTAGTTCAGCACTCAACCGTTTCATTCAAACTACCATTGTCACTGAAAATCTCCTTCCCGCCCATTCAAAATCCGTTACAACCACTATTTTCTCTCTTCTTGAAGCTGGTCACCTCAAGAAAGCGGTTTCTACCCTCTTTGCTTCTCCATTTCCCTTCCCTTTTCCTCTCTATGGTCGCCTTTTCCAGCTTTGTGCTAAAAATAACGCCATTGTTGAAACTCGTAAGGTCGAGTCGCATTTGGTTACTTACTTTGATCCTCCACCAACTTTTTTGCTTAATCGGGCTATTGAAACTTATGGTAAATGTGGGTCTTTGAGGGATGCACGTGAGCTGTTCGATGAAATGCCTAACAGAGATGGAGGTAGTTGGAATGCCCTTATAACTGCATACTCGCAAAAGGGTTCCATGGAAACTTTATCACTATTTTTGAGGATGAATCGATCTGGGTGGTCCCCTAATGAGGTATCTTTTGCTAGTGTTCTTGGGTCTTTTGGAGTTGTTTTGGGATTGTGTTTTACGAGGGCTATTCATGGGTTTATATTGAAGCTTGGATTGGGTTCGAATGTGATCTTAGCTAGTGCTTTAGTTGATGTGTATGGGAAGTGTGATGACATTGTTGATGCTCAAAGGATTTTCGATGAGATTGATTGTCCGAATGATGTTTCATGGAATGTGATTGCAAGACGATATTTGGAGGTGGGTAATGACAGAGAAGCGATTACTATGTTATTTGGTAGTATTCAAGCTGGTGTAAAGCCATTGACGTTTACTTTCTGTACTGCTCTTATCGCGTGTTCTGCAAGGCGGGGCTTTTTAGAGGGAGTTCAAATACATGGTGTTGTGATTAAGTGTAAATATGAAAGTGATGCTGAAATTGCTAACTCACTCATTGATATGTACATGAAATGCAATGATGTTGTGAGTGCTAGGAAGATATTCAATAAGCTTTGTGTTAAAGATATATGTTTGTGGACTTGTATGGCTTCGGGATACGCAAAGGCTGGAAGACTTAAAGAAGCTCAGTCACTTTTCGATGAGATGCCTGAACGAAACATCATCTCTTGGAATGCGATGTTGGCCGGTTATGTACACTTAGGCCAATGGGAGGAAGCCCTGAATTTTATTTTCACGATGTGTCATGAAATCAACCAAATGAATGCAATAACCTATAACCTAGTTCTAAAGGTTTCTACTGCACTCTCAGACATAGAGTTTGGTAAACAAGTTCATGCGTGCATCTACCGACATGGATTCGCATTTGATCTATTTGTTAGCAATGCACTCATTGACATGTATGGAAAATGTGGCGGGTTAAGAAATGCTAAAACTTGTTTTCGTAACATAACTGGTCGGAGAGACACGATATCATGGAACTCCTTGTTGACATCTTTGGCCCGGCATCACTTGAGTGAAGATGTTATTTATATGTTCAGCGAGATGCTGAAGGAAACAAGTCCCAATGAACATACATTTGCAATTCTTCTTTCAACTTGTGCTAACAAATTAGCACTAAAGCAAGGGAAAGAAGTGCATTGTTTTATGATAAGGAATTGCTATGAGATAGACGATTTTGCCTTACATTCTTTGCTTAACATGTACTCTAAATGTCGACATCTTGAGTAGATGTGTATATTGATACAACTGATGCACATTAGGTACTCCAATGCCTAGACGAACGTATGTCAGGATCGATACACTGAATGAATGTTCTCTGTTTTCTTTACTCTTTCTCGTGATTCCGAGCTTGTAAATTCTCTGTTTACTAACTAATACTGTTTCTGCATATGCAGGAAAATGGAAGGAATGAGCTCTGTTGGCCCACTCAAAATCTCTTACCAACTTCCTCAACTACACCATGCTGTGATTTGAGTGGTAATATGGTGTCATGGCAAAGCCATATTCAACAAACTATCAGTTAAGGTACATCATTTTAGATCAAGATTCTGATACTATAATCTGAGTTTACCACATTCACTGATTACATTTGGATTTCTAGTAGATAAAAGATAAAATTCTTCTTCTATGTTCACTTTTGGTTAAATATGAGTCTGTTATGAATGGGCTATGATATTTGGTGAAGAACAATAAACAAACTAATGCAAAGAAAACACTACAAAAACAGAGCACAACAATGGAAGACTCAAAACACACAATATGAGGTATCTAATGATACCTCCCCTCAAACAAAGTATCTTATCATTAATATACTCAACAATAAATTAAGGATTTACCTTACAAGCTTCAAGAACACACTCTCAAAGCAAAAGATTCAACCTTGATGTCAATCTCCCTCAAATACTATAATACAAGTGGAGAAAACTCTCTTGGCTAAAACTAGTTATCTCTCACTATTAGGCTCTCACATAAACCCTAATAAACTCCTAAGACCCCTTATATAGTCCTAAGACATGTTTGGGAGCCTTAAGACCAATGGCTTAAAGCCCACAAAAATCGGACATAAAACAGAAAACATTCTGTTTCTTCGCTGCATACCGTTCGATCGAGCAGGGAGGGCTCGACCGGTCGAGCGACATCACTGATCCTACTGCCTTGCTCCTGCGTTAAGGCTCGATCGAGCCTCATACACTCGATGGGTTGAGCAGCCTTCAAACCCTCCTAATCTTCGTGCCTTGCCTTCACTAAGACACCCCAGATCATCATCATTAATCACTTCATTAAGTGACCCAAACCTTAGCACTCCATATCCCATGGCGCACTCCATAACACTCTCAAGTGTGCAATACATGGCATGAGTTACAAGGTGCTCAAAATCATCATCAATAAGGTGGGAATTGGCTCTTGATTCAACAGAGTCATTTAAAAGTTATTGCTATGGGAAAGATACATCCAAAATAAATAGTATATAAAACTTGGTAAGCTTGTCATAGTGACACCCATTTTGTTGGGTATAATGCTGGATTATTTTTGAAATCCTTTAAGGTATGAGTCAGTCCCTTCCCAAAAGTTATTGTGAGGGAATGTTTTGGTATGGTAAGAGATTCAGATTTGTCAAAGAGGTTTTAAATCAATGCCCGGAAATCTTCTGTTCTAGCTTGGTTTCAAAACATGTTTTCTGAAGACAGAAAAAACGTAGGAACTGGGAAAAGGAAATCGAAAAAGTTTTCAGCTACTTGGTCATATCAGAAGGTATAAGGGTTGTGACAAGTCAAAGATAAAGGAATGTCGGTAAACTTGTATTTTTAAAGTCTCGGCTTAATTTTGAGTAAGAAGGTTTAGATGCTTATGCTGGAGATTTTAGTTTACGAGATTGAGCGTTAGAACAGCTAACGCCTAAGAGGTATGTTATGAATACGGGCACATAAATTGGAAAATGGAGATGGGATGAGGAAGTAGAACAAAGCCACAAGAAACTCAAAGCATACACAAGTGAAAAACAAGCTAGAGTCAAACACATAATCACCACCATCGTCACACTTGCTCATCAACAATGACCATCATCAAAATCACAATGCGTTTCCATCACTTGGCCGGGCCCTCATCTTCATTTTTTGGAGCTCTTTCTTCTTTACATCCCACTTTTTGAAAGTAGTTGCCACTTGCAACTTCTCAATTGGAATTTCCCTCTTTCATCATGGTTGCTTTCTTCATCTTCACTAAACATCTCAATTTCAGAAGATCTTTGTTCGTCTTATAGCAAGTACATTAAATATGATCCGTCTTGTGGCAATGGTAGCATGTCTTATCTCCATATCCAACCCTTGCTTTCTTGAATCCAATTTTCTCTTCAATACCGTCCTTGGATGCTTTTCATCACCAAGGTTCACCAATGCTACTACACTTAGTAGCCTCCTCCAAATTCTCAACCTTCAACAACAAAGACTATATCACTGTCTTTGCTTTTCCACCATTGTTACTAAGTTCTCCTTCTCCTTTGAGAACTCCATGAACAAACTCCAATGGCTTCGACAAGCCCTATGGGCATATGACCACTTCTACCATCCCTCTCTTATCCAACTTTCTCCAATTCACCACTCTTAATACACCAAGGATCACCAATTTCGCTCTAATATCAATTGTTGTGAATATAGACACACAAATTGGATAGCGGATATGGGTATGAGGAAGAAGAACAAAGCTCACTAGACGCACAAAGCATACACAAATGCAAACTCAAGCAAGAGGCAAGTGTTTAATGGTGTTGATGCAAGAACCAAATCACCCATTGGTGTGGACGTGGATGAAGATGCAAGAGAGGCCACATTCCATTAGCATGAAGCAAGAGAAGTGACAAATAGGGATTAAACAGAGGTGCATCGAGTGTGCAACACATGCCTTGCTCAAGCAAGAAAGTAACAAAATCGGGAGATGGCTCGATCGATGTTAGATACTTGTTTTTCGTGCTTCCTATGTGCAATTCTTTTGGGATTCCTATGTGTTGTTCCTTTGACCTTTGTAAGTCATAAAGGGGGTTTTTTTGGGTGAGAAGATGAACAAGGAAGAGTGTAAGAAAGCTTAGTGTTTGTTGAACCTTGTGAGAGACATTTTCTTGTATGAGAGAAACTTCATTGGAGCTCTCGTAAGCTCTAGAAAGTGAGCATTTTGTGAGTTTATCCTTCATTGTAATTGTTGAATTCCAATTAAGAATACAAATTATTGTATGTGGGGGAGGGTACCTCAAGGTATCGTTAAATCTTGTGTTTTTTCTCTTGTTCTTGCTTAGTTTAGTGTGTGTTCTAGTTTTTTATGTTTTCTTTTATTTTCATAATTTTTCTCTTCCATTGAGTGTCCAAATTTACGACAATTGGTACCTTACTGTATCCCATCCAAAATTAAAGATTTATATTACTTAATGAATTCGACAAATTACATTAAGACGCTCAATACCCAAGCTCACCCTCTAAAGCTAAATTGCATTCACAAAAAGTTTCCTCACTACAAACGCTCTTGCATTCTCTTTAAGAATTCAACAATCTATATACATGTGTTTGCTTACTATCCCATGCTCTTCTCTGACCCAAAGGACCCCCTTTTTAAAGGCTAAAGGGGTCAAAGCAAACCAACAAAGATATCCCCAAGATGATCACGCATGCGAAGCATAGAAAATTATGACCTTTTGTGAGCAATATGCAATTTTGCCCAATTGAGCCACCTTGACTCCGTCGAGCAATCGATAGTTCGAGCACCATTCACAAAAGTTCTTGCTCCATTCTCTCCGCATTTGATCTCTCTTCCTTCCTCAACATTGCTCTCCTTTATGCAACCTAGAAGATGCCAAGTGCCCAAATCCACCATCATCAATGGATGAATTTGATTTGACTCAATAAGGTAAGTAATAATGCTAGTGAATTGTAAGACATCAAACGTTTCGCTTTGCTTTTAGCACTCCTCAATAGTAGGATTCAAAAAGTAAGACTGAATTTGAATTTAAAACCTTGTAATCTTATCAATAAACTTATTAACTCTTATCATCTCTTCACTTATTTTTTTCATTTCATTTAATTTTATTTTAGTTTAGTTTTTAAATACAAGTTAACTAACCATTTTTTACTAACATGGGCAAAACCATAAGGACATATATAGGGAGTATATTACTCAAACAAGACTATGTATTAATAATTAATTTGATATATAAAAATCAAGACATACAATAGGATCCCCTCCAATATATGGTATGCTTCTCTCCTAAAATAATAGAGCAAACCCTTTATTTTTCCAAACTAAAGGTTGGTCGCCATACATCATTTGCTACTAATTAATCCATTTCTTCATTTTTTTTATTACAAGGTGCACCAAGGGAAGGCAAGGACAAAAGGCTAGGTGACAAAACCTCTGAAAAGTTGTACTTGCTCTCCAACTGAGACAAAAACCGATCCTCCCATTTTTTCGTTGAAATGTTAATTAGCAATTTTCATTTTTTTGTGCATTTTTTCCACTATTATTATTCCATGTAATTAAGGACCTAAATGTTAAGATAACCACTCATCATCCAGGCCATCAATGTCTCCAATATCCATCCTGTATGAATCACAACAATTTAGAAATTATCAATTGTTCAGTAAAAATTAGTAATTATAAAGAAGAAATATTATTGAAAATTAGAATAAAAAAAAAATGTTTTACAATTATAAGTTTGAACAAATTTAATTTCATAAATCTTATTTATGCTCAATATATAAAATAAGCTAAAACATGCTTTGATCATTATATAGATAGCTTAATAGATAGATGAGGATATTATGAGTTATGCAATCAAAGTATCATTGACTGATTTGTTTCAAAATATATATTTATATAAAGAACTTTTTTGATTTATATTAGCATATAATTGTAGATAATTATGCAAAAATTGAATACTTAAAGCAGCATGAAATAAAATATTATAAACAAAAAGGAATATCCAAAAGAAAATTCTTTACAAAAATTAATAGTTGTAAGACAGTTTGGACATAGCTATATTTATTGACATGTAAAATCTAAAATCTAATCTTATTGTATTTATTTTTTTTTTAAAGGAAAACTTAATGTATTTACTTTGTTTTGTTAGATAGACTATTTTTTAGTACATAGGGGTCGAGAAAAGGAAAAAGATAGTAAAAATTTAATCAAACCCAAAATCTTAATCTGATAAAATTAAATTTATATTTTAATTGAGACAAGATCTAAATTTCTATATAGATTAGATTTATTTTTGCCCATGTTACAATAATATATTTGACAATGATTTTTTTTTTCCTCTTAATTCCAAGTGTATAATAATTTGTGACACATCTTTGCAAGTCTCGTCAATAGTAGACTACTCTCTTTTAGTTTTGTTTTGGATTTTTTTTTTTTTAGTAGTAAGCTAGTGGATCTTATTTATATTTTTATATAAAAAATAGAGTTAGTTGTTTTATGAATTACTTTGGAAAAAAAAAAGTCCCATAAAGTGCATCATTGTGCTCCTATAAACCCCTATGTCCCACATGTTTTCCCAAAATTTATATTTTGTCCTATATAATTAATTTGATATTTTCTTTACTATAATTTAACTTTTTTTCTTTTATTTATCTATATATTTATATAGATTGCTTTACTTCCTCTAATCTATTGAAATAGAAAATTTGAATGTTGCATTGTTATTGGGATGAGTTGTCCCACATCGATAAATTGAAAATAGTGTGCACACTTTATAAGCTATTAGAGACCTTCTTCCCATTGCCATATGGTTTTGGGATGGTATATATCTCCTTGGCTTATGAAGTGTGTGCACTTGTGTCCCCCTGTTAATATGTTGGCATTCACAATAAGTTCAGCCTAATTTAACATGGTATCAGAGCCGATGGTTCGATCAATAATTTAAAAATGGTAGGTTCGAAAAGAATGGCGTTCCTACCCTAATTGATTACTCCCACATGCGAACTTGACGGGGATTCGCATGTGAGGGGGGTGTTGGGATGAGTTGTCCCACATCGATAAATTGAAAATAGTGTGCACACTTTATAAGCTATTAGAGACCTTCTTCCCATTGCCATATGGTTTTGGGATGGTATATATCTCCTTGGCTTATGAAGTGTGTGCACTTGTGTCCCCCCGTTAATATGTTGGCATTCACAATAAGTCCAGCCTAATTTAACATTGCTGATGAGAAAATAGAAAATATGAAATATTACCCTAAACATTATTCACATTAATTCTCCCCTACTTTTTCTCAGCATATTTTGTACTTAAATATTTAACTTTTAAGCTTTATCTATTTTATGTATTTTGATAATTAATTTAAACAATTACTTAAACTAATTCTTCTGTAAAGCTAAGTACAATTGAAACTCAAATTTAAATTTAGCTTAAGGCTATTGTTGAGTTAAACACATAACTCAATTCACCTTGCCATAGCATCGATCTGACATTAACCAAAAAAGTTAATACAATATAATTGGCGACCTATGTAACGACTCGAAATTCCCATCTTTCATAATAAAATAATAAATTATACTGAATTTTTTTAAAAAATAATATAATATTTCTTAAATATCTAAATAAAAAAGTTACAAAAAATTATCAAAAATAATTTAAAATTTTCTCGTAAATAATTTTACTTTTAAATTATTTCTTAAATGTTAACTTTTACAATATATTTACACCCAGCATACATAGTGATTTGGATCACCAATCCACAACAGTCTCAACCTTTCTTTCTCATATCGGGTATAACGGAAGCAAAATTTACATATTAAAGATAAAATTATTCGAAAATAATTAATAGTTGAGATGATTTGAGTCCGCCACTATATACGATGTTTTCTTAAAATTTAAAGATTAGATATATTAGAAAAAATTACTGTGAATAATCAACTTTTTATTAATTTTCTTATAGTAGTGTCTAACTTTTGATTAACCATGAATAACATCAACTTAGTTGATTTTTCCTAAAATAATATCAACTTTAGTTTATTAGCTAATGTACAATTATTTTTATCATATAATCTCCTATAGCTTGATTTTTAACATGTTAGAAATACTCAGAGAAATACCTCTAAGTTGGTGTCGTTATTTATAATTGATCAAAAATTTATATTATTGTGGGAAAATAAGTATTAAAAGATTGTTTTATTTCTGATAATTTTTCTTATTAAATTAAATTAGAAAAGAGAGAAGGGTAAAGAAGGTGTTACCAAGGCAAAGTAGTGTCATCGGAGCAAGAATCATGAAGATGTTGTTGTAAAAAGCATTGATCATTATTTGCACTCAACCAAGCGGGAAATTCCATCAATTCTTCATTATTATTGGAATAAATTTCTTCTTCCCTTTTAATTTCCTTATCAAAATCCACCGATTTTAGGTACTTAAACCACCAAGCTGATTTCATCAAATCTAAAGTATCATCCCATTCTATTTGGTGTTGTTCCCCTATTGATCTCATCTTTGCAATCTCCTCTTCATCTAGGGTAGGATGCATCCCATGACTAACATCTGTTGTCGTCGTTTTCGATATCCTATCGACCCACCTCGGGGTCGATAAAGATGAAGATGAAGATGAAGGTGACATTGATGAAGAAAATGAATGATTTGGACTAATATTATTATTACTATGACAAAAATTAGTGTCCAAGTTTGTAAAAGCTTGGAAATTAAGGTTTAACCCTAGGGTTTGATTTGGTAATGGAATATTTAGGGTTTCATTAAATGATGATGAAGAAGAAAAACCCCAAAAGTTATTATTATAATTACTATTATTATGTAATGACGATGGATTTGACATAAAATTGTCTACTTCAATATTATTTTGAATTTCATGTTTAATTTTAATTGTTTCAAATATCGACTGTTGAGGTACTAACTGGCCCTCTAATTGTCGTTGTTGTTGTTTTTGTCGTTGCTCATTAGCCTGTTTCATAGCAGCCCGATGAAATTTAAGAGCCGTAACAATTTCTTTTCGAGCCTCCGCCATATTAAGGAGTCTTTCTTGATAAGGGCGACTCGTATGGAGTCGCCTTCGGACTTGTTTCTTGTGGCCTTGTGGGTGGTTGTTTGGCTTAGCCATGCCTAGTTTTTGACCGTTGTTTGTTGTCACGGCTTGATTTAGGTCACTAACAATAGTGTTAGTAGCATTATTTTTGTTAGAATTTTGGTTTGTGTTTAAAGGTGTTGATGTTGTAAGTTGCTTGACGAGACTACGAATATATGCGCCTGAAAGGCGGCTCTCGTCACTCGCATTAGGGAGGTTGTCAATTGCCATTTTTAGAAAAAAAATATATATTTATGTTGTTTTGGACTTATTTTTTTATTACCTTTTTTGGGTGTTGAAGTAGTCTTATTTTTAAAAAAACTAGTGACGTGAGTTATTATATAGTAAAGTAGTGGTGGGATTGACACGCCACTATTGTTGTAATTTAAGATTTTTAAATTTGATCTGATTAGTAGAAATTGAGTATGATTTATTTAATTCGATTGTATATGAATATTAAATTAAATAGTCAAAGAATTTACGTATATATAAGTATTGAGATTGACCTGATCATTTATATATAATATTCGAAATTTATCTGAATATTTGGATATTGCAACGTTGGTTGTTAATATTTCAATTCTGTAAGTATAAAAAATATAAAATTTATTTTAGTAAATTAGATATTGTGACAAATTTGACTTGTCTCACTTGATCATTATATTTTTCTAATACAAAAACATCAATTTGGGTTGAATTTTATTTGTTAATAGTCCAAAAAATTAACATAATACATATTTTAATACATAAAGGTTGTAAACAAAAGATTCTTTTGTTAATTTTAGGCTTTTAATTTTTTTGATTGGTAAACTAATATAAAAAATATTTTGTAAATTACTTTTAAACAAGCTAAAAAAATAACTTTTAAATAAAAACTCAAAAGTTATTACTCATTGACTTTTATTGCTTTTAGTATTTTCACTTAATTTTTCTCAAATAAACAGTTAATAATTAAGAATTAATTTTATCATATATTTTCATAACAGTTGGCTTCACAACTAGCAAAATGTAATCAATTAATGATTCTAGATGATCAAACTTGTTAACAATTTCAGTTGACAGTTTCGATAAAGGTGTTCAAAATAGATCCGATAGTCCGAAATTTATCCGACTTTGTAACTAAATCAGATTTAACCCATTTTAAAAAATAATTTACAATTATATAAAAAACAACATGGAAATAAAATTCGATTTCAAATCGACTCAAAACACCTAATTCGAAATCAACATAGTGATCCAAATGAAACATCTAATTTCGACCAATAATCATTTGTCAAATAGATTGGTTCTATAAAAATAAAGAAGGTGAGGGACCCAAGTGTATCAGAAGGTGTTGGATGATGTCACAAGTTGTTAGCGAGAGAGGGCAAAGAGAGTAATTTGAATGCGGTTATGTTAGGAGTATTAGTAGGAGCATACAATAATTTGGGCGTGGCAGCTTATTTTCATTGGATGCAAAATGCGGCGCCCACGTGGCGGTAAAATGTCAGCAAATTTCAATCGCAAAGGAAGCCTTGATGGTGACCCCTCAAAATTCAACATTATTATTGTCATTACGGGTGGCCTAACTATTTCTTTCTTAGCGGTCCTAACCATTCTTTCACCCTTTTACTCTTTCTTCACCATGATAATGGACAATAATAAACATCTTTTTACTTTTTTTAGTTTGTACTTTTTTTAGTTTTTTACTTATATTTAAGGACACTTTTACCCGTCTTAAATATATTAATTTAATTGTTAATATCTTTATTATACATATTGAAAAATACAGAAATTAAGTATCAATAAAATTCATATTGAGACGTTTCTAACAAGATCTTATATGACTATGTTTTAACCTATAAATTAACGACAATATAAAAATTAAGTGACATTGATAAATAGTGCCAAATTGTCTTCGAGTGCAATTAAAAAAAAGGAGGAAGTATATCTTTAATTTTCTTTTATAAAATTGTCTCTAAGAGATTGAAGAGTCGCACGTAATCATTATTATCACCATCGACATTGTATTCGATGTATCCCACCCATAGGATCTATGTTTAAGGTTTAAGGAGGGAAAAAAGACGGTAACCCATACTCATAAAGAAGGATGCGGCCAAAGAGTACTCGGTTTGAGAAAGATCCTCATAAAGAGAAATTCCTACAATAAAAAGAACTCAGTAAAGCTGAATCCTCAATTTTGCATCATACAACACAACCTTAACCCTTCATACATAAAATATAAACTATATTTTTAAGAGTTTTATTAGAACATAATTATTATAATTTGATTAGGGCTCTTTTACTATAAATCATATCCCTCCATTATCCATCAAATTATTAGAGAAAAGTCAAAGACTAAAGTTGAAAGCCTAATTGACTTACGATAAACTCTATGCTCATAACACATCATTCCTAGTTATCTCTATAATTTCTATTGTAACTATTTTTTTGAGTACTTGAATCAAAAACTTCTAAGTTTTGATCAATCTGTACAAGAAGGTCACCAAGGAGAACGTCTCATTGTTGAACCTTTGTGAATCTTTGCTTGCACATGTTTATTACCTGAGTTGTGCGTTCTAATATTTAATTTTCAACAAAAACGCTCTACAACCAATTTTTGCTTGCGATGTTGTTTTATTTGCCTATTTTTTTTATTGTTTTTGACTTATTAGTTTTTCGAACAACAAAAAAATTATTTGGTAAGTGACTTTTAAGTGTACTTAAAAGCTTGACTTTAAGTCAATATAAACGACCTACTTATTTTGATTAACTTTTTTATCGACTTTTAACTTATTGATCTAATTTTTTTTCTAAATAAATTACCAACAGTCAATACCTAATTTGACCAAACATTTTGATAAACGGTTAACTTATGCAGTTTGCGTGAAAGCAACATAAATAACCAATAACCTGTGTCGTTGCTAATTAATCACTAAATAATTTCTTTTATTGCTCTTCCCATCAACTTATTGTTATTTATCAGCCATTTTCCATATTTTCCGTGAATATATAGCTAGTTGTTACTAAGTCCAAACTTAGATCAATTTTGATCACTAGTAAGTGTACATAACCAACCAATATAATATAAGATCACCAATCAATATATAACATATTTGCCTCAAAAAGGGCAAAGCAACGTTAGTAAACCCATGTTATTTTTTTAACTCTCATAAAGGGCAAGTAAGATTTACTCTTGCAATAAAACTGTATTTCGGTCAGATCAGATGACCTCAAAATAAGAAGCACATATTTCAATAGTTTATATAAATGGGTTATTTAATCTATATATAAAACGTGTTTTACAGTAAGATCGTCTCATATAAATATTGTAATTTATTGATGATCGGAGAGAGAGAGTTATGCAAGTATATGTATGTATGGGGGTGATAGTGACAAAAATATGACCCATACCTCTATAAGGTAAGCTATAAATTAAAAGAAGGTACTCCACATTGGACTAGGGACCCCTCTAGTCCACTCTCTACTTGTCAACAACAAATACTTCTCGCACCATCCTCGGCGGCCATTTCTCTGTCATGCATTGCAATGCAATGCACTAGTATGTAAGTAGTATACCCAAATTTAATTCGACTAGCAATCTAGCATTTGCCATTGTTGTAATGAGTAAACACTATGTACGGGTCGTTTTCTCATTTCAAAAACGTCACTACTCAATAATAACAACAACAACAACAACACATATTCACTATTAGTTAATAATGAATCATATAATTACCGACTCGTCTTTGTATGTGTACTAAACTAATTCGGCTTTTATTTTTCTATGTTATATATTACACGATTTAATATTAATATAGACTTTTTTAAAAATAAACTGGATCTTGACCTAGGCAGACGTACAGTGACAAATAGCGTAATAAAAAGTGATGTACTCAATGCTGTCAATTGACATCACTTAGACTTGGATGATTTGATAATACTAGAAGTATATATGTTACCCTACACATTAGGGTTTGACGAATCTCCATCATCACATTCTATATATTATCGATATTACTTATATTTTTTCCCTAAATTTATCCTAATAGGTAGGTTCAGACCTAAATTCCCTCTCGGCCAATCACCATAGCATGTTGCAGCTTGCACTGGTAGCTAATTAACGCCTACATGCAGCAATTTCATTAATATCTCATAAAGACCAAAGATATTGCGTATTGTATTGCAATTGTTATTCTCTCCTCTCATTTACCACAAAGTATAATGCATGCACTTTAACTGTGGTGAGTAGTGATGCAAAAGTGCAAATTACTTTCAGAAGACGTAAGTACGTAGTAAATACGTACACTTTCTGTGCAATACTGATTATGTTTTGATCATTGTTAACGACAACACTAAGAGAATTATTACATAACATACACATAAGTGTACTAATGTAATCAAGGACCACATGCACCCTCGCTCATGCAGTATTACATAAGTTTTTGATCGAGTTCGAAAACTTAAGCTGATGGTTAAAAACTTAAAATCTCGTAGAAATCTATTAATGTTTATATTGATAGAGTATATAGTAATCCTCCCTCAGTTTCTGTGATTTTATTTCTTTTGGTATTTTAACACTATTTACAGTCTATTCTTAATTTGAATTTTATCTTAATTTATAAATTAAAACATAGTCAAGAAAAATCTTGTTTGATTCATCTCAATACAAAAATTATTAATAACAAATTTTTAAAATTTTTAGTTTTGCATAATTAAAGATATTAAGTCTTTAATAATTGCATTGACCAACGTGCCTAAACCAAATGAGACAAAATTACTGAGACGTAGGAAGTATATTCTTAGGCTAAATTTTTGAATTGATTTTTTGATATACTATTAAAAGCCAACGTGATAAAAAATTACAAACTTGAATCTCATTTGCTGATGATGTCAAATGAAATATTATGTGTTAGATTTAATAACATGCATATATACACAATTACTTTCAAAATTGTTGGTTTTAGTTCCTCCAATGATATGGTATCAGAAGTCAGCATGACAACATTCGAATCTCAACCACCCTTTATTTAAGTGGAATATTCAACGCCTGTGTACATTCACAGTTCTAACCCAATGGCCTCTGAAAGGGCGTATTAGAGTATATAGCATATCTTAGGGCCTCAACCATCAACTTATGCTTTTGGTTGAATTGGTTTCTTGACATATTCGAATTTATATCTTGAATTACTCTCAAGAGATAAAAGGCAAACACAGAGTTTCACAAGGACAATGTGCAAGTGAATTTGTGTTTGTGTTTTAAATGAATTCTTAATTTTTGTTTGATAATAAGTATTTTATTTTGAATTCTAGATTTTAATTATAAAATTATGAATAAAATATTTGAAAATGATAATGTTTTAAAAGTCATTTTAAAATTCTTAATTTTAACTACTTTTGATATAATGGTGAAATCGACTCAAATTCTTATTTAAATTTTTTAATTTGCCAAACACTAAATTAAGCTAATTATAAATTTTCAAATAAAATTATTATTCCTAAACATACCAAATCAAAATGAACTCACTTTTGTGTTTGAGGTAGTTGATCTCAAAATAAATTCTCATTTTCCCATCTAACTTTGCTTTCACAAATTGATTCAATCTTACGCTACACAGTCAAACTAAGAATTGTCAAGGCTTTTGACTTTACATTGTATGTTCTTATGACCTATTGACTTTTTGAATCTTTATGAAAGATCCAATTAATGTCTTGAATTAAGTTATTAATTAATTAAGACTTCTTTAATCATTGAGACTTCAAACGTTCAACTCACGGGACAAGACGTAGGCATTCGGTATTAATAAATTAATTTTCTGTTGGTCTTATTTGCAAGTCCAATAACAAATATTTATCATGGTATTAAAGCCGACGGTTTTCAATCAATCAAAAATAAAAAAATTTCACACTTTCGTAAAAAACAACTGGCGAGATCGAAAAGAATGATGTTCTCGCCCAATTTAAAAAATAGGCTCGCATGTGAGGAACAGTGTTAGAAAATAACTTACATGTGCGTGATTCCTCATATCGAACAATTAGAGAGATATTAACTAATATATAAGCTTGATGGACTACTCATTTACTACCTATTAATTTTAAAAGGAAAAATTTATCAAGAATGGGGGCTTGTTGCCTATGGAGCATGGAGTATTGAGAAATAAATAGATATATAAGAAATGGAGAAATAAATGTGAATACACAAAACGTAATAAAAGTCCAGGGAATGGGATATATGGTTGCTTCAAAGACGGTGGGGGGGCTCACACGCCCTGCAAGCTGCAACGCAAGCTTCTGTAACGCTCACAAATACTACTAGAATACTATTCTACAGTAGCCTGTGGTTTATTGTGTGGCCAAACTTCTGAAAATTTCCCCATATTCTGCGCCCCTTTTTCTTTAATGTACTCTCAAATGTGAATGGAATCCATCGGGTCATCGAATAAAAGGGATGAATTTTGAATCCTCCTTAGTTCCCACAAATTTAATTTTAGAATCTGCTTAAATTAAGCGTAAATATTTAAGGGGTGAATAAAAGTTAAAGTAGAAAAATAAAATTAGTTAGATAAATAACTAAAGGAAATTGATTCTTAGATCAGACGTGGAAGAATTGCTTAGAGTGACATTTAGTTTCCTGATTTTATGGTGTAAATTTAGTTTACTCTCATTTTACCTCATCATCATCATCATACCCAGTGTATCCCGCTCATAGAAAACTATGATCAGGGTCTGGGGGGAAGAAGACGGTAGCTCATACCCATAGAGGAGAGTGCGGTCAAAGAGTCCCTCGGCTCGAAAAAGATCTTCAAAGAGAGAGAAACCTGCAACTTACAAATAGAATAAATAGAACACAAACAAATAACTAAAAAATAAAGATAAAAGTAAAGAAGGAGGTAAAGAGCGATAAATAAAGACAATGAACAATAACATACGATGGGTAAAAGGGACGGTTAGTAATCTAAGACTTGGAAAAGGCGCCGTCAACTGCTCCTATCCCTGGTCAGGTTCTTAGAGAGGTGAAGTTCATACATGTCACTTTTAATTTGTTTCTCCCACATTCTCCTAGGTCTTCCTCAACTTTTCTTGCTCTCCACTATGATGCATTAGACCCTTTTTACTGGAGCGTCATGCGTCTTTCTCTGCACATGCCTAAACCATCTCAATTTGTTCTCCCACATCTTTGCAGAGAGAGGTGCAATGCCTAACTTCTCCCTGAACTTCTGGTTTCTTATCCTATCCATCATAATATTACCACACATCCACCTTAACATAACGCATCTTTGTTACTTCTATCCTCTATTCGAAAACTTTCTTTACGGGCCAACATTATGTCCCATATAACAACGCCGGACTAATTGCAATGCGGTAAAATTTACCTTTTAATCTCCTCGAGAACTTTTTATCACAAAGCACCCCGGTTGCTGCTCGCCACTTAAGCCAACCAGCTTGTATACGATTAGTAACGTCTCCATCAATCTCCCATTACTCTAAATCACCGATCCCAAAAATTTGAACTTGGGCGTACATGCAACAACTTCTCCCCCTGTGGTCACCTCTGGCTCCCCTATCGAATTGTCATACTGAAATTGCATTGCAAGTATTCTGTCTTCGTACGGCTTATGCGCAACCCCTTACTCTCCAAGGCTTCCCTCAACTCTTCCGATTTACTATTAGCCCCCTCCTTAGTTTCTGCCACCAAAACTATATCGTCGGCGAAAAGCATGCACTATGGTACGGTTTCCCATATGGATTTACAGATTTTCTCCATAATGACAGTAGAAATGAAAGGACTTAGTGCTGATCCCTGATGTTGTAGCAGGAGCGGCACTCTCGATACATAATTAACATTAATAATTATACTTAAGATAAATAATGCGGAAGTGTAAAACGCCGAACTGCTAAAAACCATTTAAACTAAAATTGTTCAAAACATAAGTAAAAAAAAAAAAATATCTTACAACTGAGAAAATATAAAATAAGGTTTACTTAAATACGATAAAAAAAACATAAGTACAATATAGTCATCAAGTAAAATCATTGGAGCTACGTCCTCGATAGAATAATTAAAGTTGCGGCCTGGATCGAAACCTGAGCTAAATTTTCCTGCAAAATACTGTCATCCATAATATGGATGACAGCCGATTAAATCGGTCAGCGATAAAGCCGAGTACAATTTTCTCAACAAGCTTATGATGCGATAGTTAAATCATGCTTACAGAATAATCATCAAGCACAATATAGAAGGTTATTACTCATTATTGACCTTTACTAAGCCATTAAGTTACATTCTCAATAATTGCAGAAGTTCATTACTGCTACTAAATACTTGGTAACCTTAATGCTTATTTAATCAAGTTCAATTAAGCCTCATAGCTTTACCATCATAGCACATCACAAGATCACAACAATAATGACAACTGATATATGTAAGGGTCTGGTTAGGTGAGGACCGTAGTCCTAAACCCTAACTGTGGTGGGAGTCGTCACTCCTCTCAATACTGTTATGCTCGAGACTTCACAGGATGGGTTTTTCTCGGACCCCCTGTCTGACACCGCATTTTACGTGCCGGCTAACACGGACGCCGGGATTTTACATGCCGGTCCATGGTTCGACGTTACCTTACTATCAGAGTCATACAATCAATATCATGCAATATCAAACAAGACTCTAAACCGAAATAGTTTACATTCTTATAAGTCAAACTTCCACTAGTCAAATTTTTGACAATTCTACCCTTTTAATAGAAACAAATTATTAGTATCTAATAAATTAATATCAATTAAATAACAAATTTTCGTAGCTACACTAAGATTCCTGAGGCTAAACTAAGTCATTATTGTGTCATAAATAATCATAACAGTCAAGGGTAATATTTCTAAGTACTTAAAAACATATTTTATCAAATAACCAGTAAAATAGTAAAACGGATCTATCATCACTATAAAAATAACATAATCCGACAAATTATTAAGGGTCCAAAATCTATATGAAATGAGTTTTCAAGAAAAACAATGCTAAGCATTTTAACAAATTTGTTTAACTATTTTACCAATAAACCGATTAAAAATTTATCAAAACACCAAGATGATATGGAATCCTTTTAAACACATAAGTTTATTTAACTAGTAAAATTCATATATATTTATATTATCATATTAATCAAAAATTTCCATATATATGACTTTTTTTTTCGAGTGTCCCAAAAGTATTATTGTTTTGACGAAAATATCACTAAAATGGATATGACTTTAATATTACCATATAAAGTTTAAATGACTAAAATAAAATCATGTTGATCATGCTTTTATATTATTGAGTAACCATAAATAAATATCACATAACGAGAGAGTTAAGAAAATGTGTACCATTTTCCTCCGAAGGTAGTGCTAAACCAAGTAAGAGAATAATAATAGGAAAATAAAACTTAAGGAAATAAGCTCCAAAAGAAAGTCTTCAAGGTTCCAAGCTTCAAAGAAGTAGATCTTCAATTACCCAAAAGAAAATGATATCCAAGCTCCAAAAGATAATATTTGACTTTTTAAAAGTTGATGATTATTGGCTTAAGAAGTGATAAAATCAAGCTCCATCTTCATTTGATTCTTCAACAAATAAAAAGGGTATAAAGTTAGTAAGATGTTAATGAAGTGAAGATATAAGAAAGAATGGTAGAAAGATTTGATGATGGGGGTGCAAGTGATCTCATGGCTAAGGAGGGGTATTTATAATGGGTTTTGGGCAACTTTTTAGTTCATAAGATTGTATGAAAAAGAAGGTTAACTTGTGTAAGTGATTTAGAGTGTGTAAGTGAATGTGTAAGAGTTGGAGTGTGTAAGTGGATGTGTAAGAGTTTGGAGTGTAGAAGAAGGTTAACTTGTGTAAAGAAATGGTGATAGCTTGTGTAAGTGATGAACATTATGGATTGATGTAGAAAGGATTTTGATTCATCAAATTTTTGTTCTAGTTTATGCTAGTGAAATGTTTTAGATTAATGGGAAAGTATGATTAAGGTTTGATTATGAAAATATGATAGTTTACTTAGAAAATTTTAGTTAAAACTATACTTAAAGTTAATAAGAAAAATATAGTTAATTTTTAGGTATAAAATAATTAAATCAAAGTTGTAAAGTTAAAATGATAAGTAGTAAAGTTAGTTTAAGGAAACGAAATTGAAACGTAACGTTTTAATAAAACCGTAAATATAATATTAAAATTTTACTTTTCGTAGTATAAAATAATAAAATAATATTTTAGTGCTTATAAAGAAATTTAAGAATATATATATATATTTTTAAGTTTAATATTTGGAAGAAATTACAAAAATCGGAATAAGGTTTAGGAATTAAAGGTGATTTGAATTAGATAACCAAAGGATTAGGAATTCGAAAAGAAATTTCGGAATAATTAATCGGAAGATTAAGATTAAGAAATTTGAGCCTGTTACAACTCTTTCCCCCTTTAGATAGTTTCGTCCCGAAACTAGGACTTACCAAAAAGGTTAGGATAACGCTCTCTCATGTCGACCTCTTTTTCCCAAGTCGCCTCTTCAACCCCGTGGTTTGACCACAAAACCTTGACCAATGGAATCCTCGAATTTCTCAACTCTTTTACTCGGGTATCTAAGATCCTGATTGGTCGTTCCTCATACACCAAAGACTCTTCAATCAAAAGCGGCTCGTGAGCTAGAATATGAGACGGATCATGAACATACTTCCTCAACTGTGAAACATGGAACACATTATGAACTTTTGCTAAACTTGGAGGTAAAGCTAACTCATAAGAAACTTCCCCGACTCTCCTTAGGATCTCAAAAGGTCCAATAAATTTTGGACTCAACTTTCCTCGAACTCCAAAACGCTGGACACCTCTTGTAGGTGAAACCTTTAGGAAAACCTTGTCGCCAACCTCAAATTGCAACATCTTTCGACAATTATCAGCATAACTCTTTTGTCGGCTCTGTGCTGCTCTCATGTTCTGTTGAACAATCTTCAGCGCATCAATGGATTCCTGAATCACATCTGGACCTTCGGGAAATTTCCTATCCATTAAATCCCAACACAAAGGTACTCGACACTTCCTTCCATAAAGAGCTTCATACGGTGCCATCCTAATACTAGATTGGAAACTGTTGTTGTAGGCGAACTCCACCATCGGTAATTTATCTTCCCAAGAACCCTCAAAGTCCAACACACAACATCTCAAAAGATCCTCTAAAGTCTGAATAGTTCTCTCAGTCTGACCATCAGTCGCAGGATGAAAAGCAGTACTCAAGCACAACTTACTCCCAAAAGCTTCCTGCAACTTTTCCCAAAACCTCGATAAAAACTTCGGATCCCTATCCGAAACAATAGTCCTCGGAACACCATGAAGTCTGACAATCTCTCAGACATAGGCATCTGCTAATTGCTTGGCCCCCCAAGTATTCTTCATTGGCACAAATCTAGCGACCTTGGTCAATCTATCAACAATGACCCAAATAACATCATTCCCTCGCTGGGTCCTTGGCAGCCCTACCACAAAGTCCATAGAAATCGAGTCCCACTTCCAATCTGGGACAGGCAACGGTTGAAGCAACCCTGAACTCTTTTGTCTCTCGAACTTTACCCTCTGGCAGACTAGGCACTTAGATACAAAATCAGAGACATCTTTCCTTAGACCTTTCCACCAAAATATCTCTCTTATCTCCTCAATCATCTTATCTCGACCTGGATGCAAATGAAATAAACTTTGATGACCTTCCTTCAGAATCTCATTCTTCAATTCAAATTGATTTGGATCCATTTACTTCTCCCCCTCTTTGGTATCAAGCTTTTGATAAAAGGCTTTAATTGTTTCAAGCGAGCCCTAAAAGTGATGTATGATGTGTCATAACATGTTATTTTTAACAACAAATTTTATAGGAGTAAGGAATAAGAAAGTATTAGAATAGGAGTAACCGAATACTTATCTCAGCATAGTTTTACGAAGCAAATTGGTTTTTATATATTATGCAATTTATATTAATAGAGTTTTGTATGAGAATATGTATTATTATACGTATAAGTAACTATTATTGTAGCAAGTTTAGTACTTCAGTCCTAAAATTAGTTGCTATACACACGCCCATTTCTTTATTTTAGGATTAAGAGAATTCTAGTAGTATTGAATAGTTTGAATAACTGAAACAAACATAGTTTAAATTCCATTAAAATAAATTTGACTGATGCAAGATTATTAGATCTTTTGGCTTTAATTAAAATAGACTATATTAAAAAGAGTACGTATTGCTCATATGTACTTCTATTTATCTGATTCTACAAATGATATTTGCTACTAAAAGCTAACGAAAAACAATTTTTTTGTTATCAATTACAAAGATAAGGTACTAAAATTGTGTATAACCAACTAATCATATCCTTCCTAGACGAAACAACTTAATGACA
Source organism: Amaranthus tricolor (assembly GCF_026212465.1). Lineage (NCBI taxonomy): Eukaryota > Viridiplantae > Streptophyta > Magnoliopsida > Caryophyllales > Amaranthaceae > Amaranthus > Amaranthus tricolor. The sequence goes on from NC_080059.1 coordinate 6,330,379, forward strand.
TTAGGATATTATATACGGTCCAAGCCCAAGACTCAGATGATCCATCACACGCCACTAATTCGTTTTGTTAGTTTTGGGTCTAGCTCACATATAGTGTGTTGGGCTAAACACATACAACAACCTTGTTCCCATCTAATAGATTATTCAAAGACGAAAATTTGAATAAAATAAGATGTTTTATCCAAAAATAAGCTTCATAAAAATTTAATTCCCAAAATAAGCGTCCATACATCTAAACCTAGCCTTGGAGTAAGTCGTTGTTACTAACAGCGATTTAAAAAAAAAATCTTTTTTTTTTTAAGTCGCCGTTAGTAACAGCGACTTAATGCGTTTTAAGTTTCCAGTTCTCAGTTACTTCCTCATTCCAACCTACGAGATTAAGGAGTTGACCAGTTAACCTTAAAATCGCTATTAGTAACAGCGACTTATGGCTTTTATTTATATATATTTTTTTTGTCTTTCACTGTTAGTAACAGCGATTTACTCCAAGGCTAGGTTTGGATGTACGAACGCTTATTTTGAGAATTAAGTTTTCACGAAGCTTATTTTTGGAATTAAATTGTTAAATAATCTTATTTTATTCAAATTTTCATTCAAAGACCCAAGGTTCATCGCTAGTAGATTATTCAAATACTTCGTGTATCTGATCCCAAAATCACGTTACATTTCCTCTCATATTGGCCATAATCATCTTCTGGTTTTGCTCTTTGATCCAATTATTGATGTACCAAGGGGCATTACGACAACACTTCTCATATATTGAGACTTTCTCTGTTTTCTTCTTTTTTTTTTTTTTTTTTTTTAGAGTTTGAGAAAAATTCAGAACAAATAATAATTATGCATTAATTAGATATTATTGGTTATGACAAAAATAATATAAAAAATAAAAAAATTTATTGATTAAAGTGTAAGTATATTTATGTTATTAAATTTCATTTGGTGTATATAAAATTCATTATATAAAATAAATAAATGTAAATTATGTTGAGAATTAAAATGTTAGTTAATTTTTATATATAGATTAGAGTATAAGTGAAATAACTCCTAAAATTTTATTGGTAACTAAAATAAAATAATTTCAAATGATAATAAAAATACTATGAAATTTTCAAATGGAAAACACGAGAAGAACAAAAAAGATAAAAAAAAAAAAGAGTATTATTCAATCACGTTCTAGAAAGGTTAACTTTTAGGATGGTTACTTTATGTTGCTTGTAAAGTTGTTTACTTTTCCCTACTGATTTTGTAAAAAAGGATTGGAAATTTTTGAAAGAAATTAATTGGGTTTTGGTGAGAAACTAACTATACAATTCTAGTACCCATGTAGGAATTTTTTTTTTTTTAGTTTTTTTTCCTATTACACTGTGTTTTCTAGACAATATCATTTATTTATGTTCGCCTTAAAACACAATTTACCAAAAAGTGAAAAAGTGACTCCTTAAGTGTTACATGATCATATACTAATCTCTTTGTTAACCATAAATTAAAAAGTAAATCTGACTATTTAGAATATTCAAGCGAATTACAATTCAAAGGCACATTAAATCTTTAACAAAGTAAATAGCAAATAAAAGACAAATTATTTGTTTATCGAAATTACACAACAACTACTACATTTTCAACTTTAAGGTGGAATCCTTCTCCAGATCCTTACTTTGCGGAGACGATTTGTGCAATTGAATTGTAAGCACGTCATATATGCTCCCTATATCTTAATCCGTGCAAAATTTATTCTTTAATTCCAAAACATATTGATAAATCTTATTCATATCAGGAATATTTTTATTGACGCTGTCTCTTTCCATACATCTCTTTGCCCATGAAATAAGCTTTGGACATTCGGTTTCTAAATTCAAATTAGTAAAAGTCTCATAAGAGTAAAACCAACTATAATTTGGGATTAGTGCAATATCCAAATATCCAAAGTTGTTTCCTCCAAAATAAGGCTTGTCGCCCAACTCTAGTTCCAATTGTTTAAGGAAGTTTATGAATTCCTTCTTTTCTTCTTCTTGGATTTCTTCTTTTTGTCTCCACATTTTTCGTATGAAATTGAAGAACTAAGCCATCATCATAAACACAAATTAGTTAATTAGATAACACCAAATTGAGAATAAAAAAAACCAACATAAAGTTTGACATTTTGACCATTAATACTCTACTTTTACTTATTTTTTTAATATTATCCAGACAATATAAATTCTATTGTTTTAACCCTCCTACAACCACACAAAAATTTACTAAATTTGTAGTCAAACCTATTTGTAGCAAAATTTCACTAGTACAATTTGTACTCCCTCTGTTAATAGAATATTCACGAAAATTTAGATTAGTTGAATCTTTTAGATGTTAGAGATATTAATTTATTGTATAATAAAATTAATGAAGAAAAAGTAAGACCGTAAGGATTAGAAAAAATATAAAAAATAAAATTAATGGAAAAGATATGGAAACCACAAACATTAAAAAAATATTAAAATAAAGTTAGTGGAAAATATTTGAAGACCATAAACATTATAAAAATGCTACATAAATATTATTGAAAAATTTATGAAAACCAAAAGCATTAAAAAAATATTAAAATTAGGGCAAAAATATGTAATATAAACAAAAAAATTTTTTAGGAAATAACAAATGAAACTGACTAAATTAAATAGGAATGGAGTGAGATAAAATAACTATTAACACCAACAAATGTTAAATGTAGTAGATGAAGGATAAATTACCATGTTATCATTAAACTCGGCCAAAAACCGGGCTCGAGCTCTATCATAAGGATCATGAGGAAGCAAACTACAAGAAAATTTCCAAACTTCATCAATGTACTCCACTATTATCAAGGACTCACAAACCGGTTTACCATTATGAATTAAGACAGGAACTTTCTTTTGGACCGGGTTCATCTCTAAAAGAAGTGTGCTTTTGGTGCCATGAACATCTTCTTCATGGCTTTCATAGTTGGTTATACCCTTTTCTTGTAGGGCAATTTTGACCCTTGCAACGTAAGGGCTAGGCCAGTATTCCAATACAAATAGCTCATTTGACATCTTGCTTATGCTTAATACTTCTATTAGCTGATTTTTTTTGTTGTTTCTTAGTTTTATTAATATGAATTTAATTTGACAAGTGCGTATATGTACATATATAAGAGTAGTACGTTTTATAATGTAATCTTAATGCGATTAGTTTTTGGTCAAACTTGTGATGTTTGACTATTTGCTTTAATTTTGTGGTGGGGTTTAAATTGCTTTAATGATGTTTAAATAATTTTATTTTAAGGTATGTTGTGAGTAGAAATGTTTATTTGGTTTATCGGGTTAATTTTGGATTAGATGTTTTAAATTGTGTTCGTTTACATTGATTCTTAAATAGTTTTACATTTATTTTGAAGTGGGGTTTCAGTTATAAAATCGGATAAATATCAAATCATCCGGTCTATTTTAAGTATAATACTAAACTTATAATAGTATCATGAGATTTGTTATTTACTTCTTTTTTTTTTTATTAAATGAGCTAGTTAATTCCATGATGTCATTGCTTTCGTTGAAGTCTCTCTTCTAGGTTTTTCGATCATATTGGTATTCATAGTTTAATTGATTAAAGCTAGTACGTATGACCCATGTTTATAGGTTGGATTGTGATTTAATTAAGTAAAATATAAGAAAGTTTGACCTGAAAGCTCATGGATCACCTTCAAATTGTAACATAGGCATATGTGGCAAATAATTAGGATTTTATGGATGATAATATTTCAAAATAAATTAAATATGTAGATGAGAAATAAAGAAATAATAGAAAATTTTTATTTAAGGAAATCATCAAAAAATAAAATAAATGGATTAAAATATAAAATGTGGCAATTATAAAAAGACAGAAAAATATCAATTAAGAAAGTACACTTAAAAAAAGACTAATATTTATATGGGATAAGTTAGAAAGTTAACACGACCTACATAATTTGATATGATTTGACATCTAAATGAGATTATACTGTATAGATAGTTTAAAAATTGTACAGAAAAAAATATTTATATCTTGAAATCGAATTAGATTTAATTACTTTAATATCGGTGTGATTTAGTAAAGTTTGCAGTTATTCAATTTCAATCAATTTAATTAGACTTTGGGTTAATTGAATTTTGAATTTAGGCCAAAATACTCTTGAGTTTGGGTTGAGTTTAAATTATTATATCACATTTGTAGAAAATTTGAAATGAATAAGCAAAAATATATAAAAAATTCATATAATAGCCAAAGTTTCAAACTATTTTCAAAATAAGCAATTTTTTCCCAAAGTAGGGGTTCGGCTTGTTCGACGTTACTAACAGCGAACAGAAAGACCTTGACTTTTTTTACCAAGCTTCTTTGTTCGCTGTTAGTAACAGCGAACAGCTAGTTGAAGCTAGTTTTTTTTCTTTTTTTAATGTTTAAAATGAGGAAGAAAAATGCAGTTTAAAAATTTACCCCGCAATTATTCGCTGTTAGTAACAGTGAATAAAGACTGGAGGTCAAAATTGGTCAAAATCTTTGTTTTTCTGTTAGTAACAGCGAACAAAGACTTTAACTAATTTTGACCTCCGACCTTTGTTTATTGTTACTAACAACGAACAGCTTCAAGCGACAGATTTGAGAAAAAACTGCTTATCTTGGATAATAATTTAAAATTTTGGCTATTATGTGAATTTTTTATATTTTTTTACTTATTCATTTCAAATTTTCACACTTGGTTGATATTGATTTAAGTTTTTTTTAGCTATATTTTTAAAAAGAGAAGAATTAATATTTCTAGTGCTATTATTTTATCTAAACTCAATTCTAAAGAAATATTAATCTTCTCACTTCAAACAAATTGATATATTAAGATCTAAGAAAGCTCACAAGGAAGAGTAAAAATATACACCTATTATATACAAGTGCGAATGAATCTTTTTTTTTTTTTTTCGCAAAAGAGATTTTTATAAGTAAAAACTAAAAAATATTCACAAGAAAAAGAGAAAAATAAGATTAAAAGACAATAAAAAAGTACAATTCACCTTTTTTTCTCCCAAAAACTTTCTTACCGCTAAATAAGAATATTTTGTATATACTTGACCAGTTAACCTATATTATTAAATATGCACCAATTTTTAAAAGATACAAAATTAATACTCCCTCCGATCTTATGAATTAGTCCCATTTCCTTATTTGGCAAAACCTTTGAATTAGTCCCATTTCTATTTTTGGCAATCCTTTTTTACTTAAATACCCTTAGTTCACACAAGTAATTACGAATATACCCCCATATACCTTACTTACCCAACTACCCTTCACTACTTATCCTTCACTACTTACCCTTTTACTATTTACCCTTTTTAATGGACCTCACACAATTCTTAATATCCGTGCCCAAGCAAATGGGACTAATTCATAAGATCAGAGGGAGTATATTTTTCCCCTTAACAAATATAATCAATTACCATTATAAAAAACATTTATTATTTTCAAATTAATATATACTAAAATAAAGTAAAGTAAGTCCATGATATAATAAGACTATTACCCACTAAAAATTATCCAATGAATGTATTGATCATTTATTCAAGACACCAAATACAACGAACTTGTGCTACAAAAGTACAACTGCACAAGACATTGAATATGAAGTTGCATAATGTCAGTGGTGACATCAACTTAAAATACCATCCTCCCATCCACACAAAATTTATAAAAACAAAAACAAATACTACTTTCTTCGTTTTAAAATACTTGCATTTTTTGATATTTATACAGTCTAATACACTAATTTAATCTTTAATATAATTATGTATAATAAAAATTATAAAAATTTAATATTAATAATCTTTACATTGAGACGAATCAAACAAGATCTAACTTCACTATGCTTTAACTTGTATATTAAAAATTAATAACAAATTAACGGTAATGAATGAATAGTGATTAATCTTATAATATAACAATTAATATAAAACAGAAGAAGTAAATAAGTTGTTTCCCTTATAAAACAGAAGAAGTAATATAACAATTAATATAAAAAATATAATTAATGGTATATTGATCCGAACGTCTCACTAGTTGCAACCTCTCTTAGGGTATGGTTTGTCATCTATCCTTTCCTAAATTTGATTATAGCTATTATAAGCGAGATATACTGAATATGATAGAATGGTGATGATAGAGATGGTGATGACCTTTACGATGGTGTCAAAATACTTTGCTAATACTATTGATATTCTTTCTAGCTTCTTTGTCATCTATTATCTTTCTTTTGGAGGAAAGAAAATTTTAAGACAAATTATTAATAACCTTATCAAAAAGTCAATTAAACAAGATTGTGGTCTGCTTATTGATTTCTTTATTTATCTATAAATACCAACTTTCTACAAAAGAAAGAGTTTTACTAAAAGCGTACAGTTTATCTCAATGAATCAATTCAATCAAAAGTTTAAACTATCGGTTAATATATATTAATACAGTATTAATTAGTCAGCAAATTAACCTGAACTTGGTAATTATATTGGTTGCAAAGTATGAATTATGTTTATGCAATTTTGCAATTTCTGAGTTTTGTAAAATTTATACTTAATTTTTTAGAAAAGAAAAAGGCTTTACTAAATTACTGAGTTAATATATATTAACTTATAATTTATATATTTATTTTATAAAAATTTATATTTAATTTAATTTTTATCATATAGAAATAATATAATTAAGTTTAATTTAATTATTTTATATAAAATTTTATTATATTTTGACAACTTAGAAGAATTATGTAGATAAGTTCGGTCCAAAACAGGTTCGGTACAAAACAGGTTCCAGGTTCGGTATAATACAGGTTCGGTATAATATAGATTCGGTCAAAAACGGTCGGTTAAAAACGGGTATTAAGCGGGTCGAAAACAGGTTTCGGTCTGAAAACAGGTTCAGTATCGGTCGGTCACGGTATGATAAAAACAGGTCGAAAACGGTTTTCGGTTTAAAACAGGTTCGGTACCGGTCGGTTTCGGTATGTGTAAAACAGGTCGGAAACGGTTTCGGTCACCATTCGGGTTCGGTAGCGGTCGGTATCTGGTCACTTGTATTCGGTCAAAAACGGGTTCGGTATCGGTCGGTAACAAGTCGGTAAAACAAGTTTATGACCACATTTACAGCCCTAACTGCATATATTGGGAAACAAGAAGTTTCTTGTATTACTCCAAAATCTTGAGCTCTCTAAACTGATTATATAGAGACTTTACAAATACATTTCATATACTCAATTTTGTAAGAAATAAAGGAGGAATTAGAAAGACAACATTGATAAATCAAAAATGGAAGGCGTGAGAGAAAAAGAAGAAGAGGTGAAATTATTAGATTTCTGGGCAAGTATGTTTTGTATGAGGGTTAAAATAGCATTAGCTGAGAAAGCCATTACTAAGTATGATTGCATAATTGAAGATCTTGGAAGTGACCATAAAAGTTCACTTCTTTTAGAAATGAACCCAATTCACAAAAAAATCCCTGTTCTTATACACAATCATAAACCCATTTCTGAATCCATGAATATTGTGGAGTATATTGATGAATATTGGAAGGGGGACACTCCTTTCCTATCTTCTCATCCTTACCACAGGGCACAATCAAGATTCTGGGCTCATTTTGTGGATACTAAGGTATTCATATTTTAATATTTGTTTGTTTGATTTACAATTTTTGTCGATTTCTGTAATTTGAAATGTAGTCGATACTTTTGTTTTTGAATTGAAGATGTTTAATTACTTTAATATGATTGGATAATAATTGCTTAAAATGTTTCTTATACTTTTGGAAAAAATAAATAGTTTTGCATTTAAATCTAGACTTTAGATCCGTTAAATCCTAAGGGTTTGAGTTTGAATCTAAACTTTTCTGATCCGATGAATCTAGATCCAATAAAAATATAGGGAAAAATTCATTATTAAGTGAGACCCATTAATTGATATACTCCCTTAAATAAGATGTGTCTAATTTATTAATGTGATTATGCACACAGTTTTTTGAAGCAAGCAATAAGTTATGGAGAACAAAGGATAGCAAAGAAAGAGAAGAAGCAAAAGCAGAGTTCATAGAATGTCTAAAGACACTAGAAGATGTGTTGGGAGATAAGTGTTATTTTGAGGGAGATAAATTTGGGTATATAGACATTGCCCTAATTCCATTTTACAGCTGGTTTCAAGTTTATGAAACTTGTGGAAGTTTTAATATTGAATTAGAGTGTCCCAAAATCATTGCTTGGGGTAAAACATGTGTACTTAGACATTCTGTTAACACATCTATTCCTGAAATGGATAAACTTTCTGAGTTTATCTTGGAAATTAGGAAACAATACTTTGGAATCTCATAATAATTGCATTTTCATTCTTAGTTAATATACTAAGTTGCTCTTTTATGTTTTATTAAGGTTTCATGTAAGATTAGAATAGAAGAACATCATCATTATGATATGTAAATCTTGCAAATGAATGCAATAGATTAATAGTTTCCATGATAAGACACCTTTGGACATGAGGGGTCGGATGTACGCAATATAAAGAATTTGTTTCTGATTGACACACTACGCAGTATGCGGACTATATTGAGTATTGACGCACTACAAAAAGGAAACTAATAATGACCAAGCTCCAAAAAATGAATTGATGCCTACTAGTAATTGGTAACAAATTAACGCATTTGCTGTCGATCTGTGATATATTTATGTTTACTTTTTGACAAGTCGTTGCCTCTTAAGTCTTAAGTAATGAATCGACATTTTATTCTAAAATTACAAACATTTGTTAATGGTCATGGTTCTTTAAGCGGTTATTTTAATTAGAAAATTACTAACAATTTTAGCAACTTCATCATAAGTATCACGAGCTATTGCTGCTGAAAATCCAAAAAACGCAGACCTCACCATCCTTGAAAACGAGGTGCTCAGTCCGAAATCCTCCTTGGCTCACTTGCAAGCCCAATCTCTACACACTTCTTGGATACAAGCGCTGCAAGGTGGCTCGCCAGGTAGTAGATCTATGGCTAGGGTTTCAGGTCAGAACATGGCTACCGGCCGTAGTGAAGTTGCACAGCATCAGGGTCAGAATGTGGTTACACAGCCTCACTCCCAGCATCCTGCTCCATTAAATCGCTCTTATCAGAAACCTTGTGCACAAGAACAGGATGTGACAGGTAACCCCCTAATTCCCTACTCCTATTAAGATTTCTTATGAGGATGTTGAAGAAGAGATTAGGTTTTGGGAAACTTCTGTTGTCTGTTATGTCTTAGGTGCTAATCCCCCCTTACATGTTGTTGAGGGTTTTGTTAAACGTTTATGGAATGTTGACCTTATTGATAAGATAGGCACTGTGGCTAAAAGTATTTACCTGGTCCGCTTGAAATCTGATGAGGGTTTGTCCAGTGCCTGTGAGTCTAACGGTATTTTGTTCGATAAGAAACCCTTCATCGTGAAGCCATGGTCGAAAAATGTGTTCTACGTAAAGGAGAGTCTCACACAGATTCCTGTGTGGGTAAAATTCCCTAAGCTTGGACTACACTATCATGGTGATCGATGCTTGAAACGAATTGCGGGTACGTTGGGGAATGTTATTCGTGTTGATAACGCTACTATCAACAACGACCGTATGCAATATGCCCGAGTTCTTGTGGAAATGGATATGGATGGTGCCTTCTATGAGACCATATCCTTCACTAATGAGGATAATGAACTTGTTGTCGTTCCTGTTGAGTATGATTGGAAACCAGTTAAATGCACTAAATGCAAGCAATTGGGTCATCTTGAGAAAGTATGTAAGGTTGGTCTGTCAAAGAAATGGGTTCCTAAGGCCCCTGCTGCTGCTCCACATGTTGATGAACGGGATAATGGGTTCCAAATGGTCGTGTCTCGTAAGTCTGCTGGTAAACGCCCTATGCAAGTAGATAATGTGGCTCTTGATGTATCTGGGGCCAATACACCAACTGATGATACCCCACTGTGTACCAGTAATGGGTTTGAAATTTTAGCTGAAGCGGGTTGTTCATCAAACCCTCAAGGGCATACTACAGATATAGCGCTGGGGGCTTAACCCATTCCTCCCAATGAATAGCATAAGGTCTAAACATGGCTAAAAAACAATTAGAGGTAGCTCTCTTCCTTCATCATAATAATATTAGCCTGTTTGGCCTCTTGGAAACCAAGGTTAAGCATCCTAACCTTGGGCAGTTGTATCAACGATTATGTCCTGGATGGGGTTTCTCCCACAACTTGGCTTGAAGTAATAAAGGTAGAATCATCATAGGGTGGAAACATGAGCATATAAGTGTGAACATTGGCCTGTGTAGTAACCAAATCATGCACCTTGAGGTTTTTCCTACGAAGGGCCCTTAGTTCTCATGTAATTTCTGTATGGTTCTTTTATGAAGTATGAGAGGAACGAACTGTTCCATCAACTGGAATGTTTAGCTAATCAATGTTGCGGGCCTTGGCTAATCCTAGGGGATTTTAATTGCATTGCAAATTTCAATGAATGTATAAGGCAACCTGTGAAGATTTCTAATATCACTCCTCTCCGAACCTGTTTAGATAAGTGCAATATCCATGATATGAAAAGCTCAGGTCATTTCTACACATGAAATAATAAGAAGGATGGGGGTAAACGTGTGTTTAGCAAAATCGATCAAGCTCTCTGCAATGATCAATGGGATGATATATTTGCAAATGCTAAGGTGTCTTTCCTCCCAGAAGGATGCTTTGATCACTCCCCTATTGTGATCCAGTTCTATAAGCAGGTGATTCTAGCTAAGCCTTTTAAATTTTGTAATTTTTGGGCTAATAATGATATGTTTCTTGAGGTTGTTGAGGAGTTTTGGAAGCATACAGCCTTAGTTTCCAAATCCAGCAGAAGCTTAGAAACCTTAAAGCTCAGTTGAAGAAACATTTTCTCCATACTCCTATCCAGGCTTCTTTGTGCAAGATTGAAATGGAACATTCTGAGATTCAAGAAAGGCTACACAAAGATCCAATCATTCAACAACTTGTTTCCATGGAATTCTCCTTGGCTCAAAAATTAAAAGAGATTAAATTCATTCAGCAACAAACTAAGGTGAATTGGCTTAAATATGGGGATGAGAACTCCACTGTGTTCCATAATAGCCTGAAGCAGAGACGGGCCAACAATCGAATTAATATGCTCATTGAGGATGGATACATTATCAGTGAACCAGCACAAATTCGCAAGACTTTCATTGCTTATTATTCTGATTTGCTTTGCTCTCGTATGACAAACAGGGAGAGGCTGAATATGCAAGTTATACAACTTGGTCCCACTATTGCTTATGATGATTGACACCTATTGGATCTTAATTTCAGCGAACAGGAAATTAAGAATGCTATTTGGAGCATTAATGATAATAAGTCTCCGGGGTTGGATGGTTTTAACAGCAAGTTCTACAAAGCTGCATGGTCGGTTGTTGGCCAAGATGTTATCAAAGCTGTCCAACACTTTTTTACTACCGGGAAACTCCTAAAAGCCTGGAATGTCACCACTATCACTCTGATCCCAAAAGTCTCTTCCCCTTCCACTCCTGGCGACTTTAGACCGATCTCTTGCTGCCACACCCTTTACAAGTGTATCTCTAAACTTGTGTGCTCAAGACTGAAGTTGGTTCTGGGTCGCATCATTAAACATACCCAAGGTGCTTTTGTTGAGGGTAGATTTATCAGTCATAACATCCTGCTTTGTCAAGATCTTGTGAAACATTATTTTAGGAAGGCTTGCTCCTCCAGCTGCTGGATTAAAGTGGATCTTAGAAAGGCCTATGACACAATGGATTGGTCTTTTCTTCAGGATATGCTTGTTGCCTTTAATTTTCCTCCACAATTCATCAAAATTGTCATGGTTTGCATCACCTCAACGCAATACTATTTACTTGTGAATGGTAGCCCTTCTGACATCTTTGCGCCGAAAAGGGGCTTGAGGCAAGGTGACCCGATGTCCCCCCTGCTGTTTGTCATAGGGATGGAATATACCTCTAGGCTTATGATTAGGGTGAGCTCGGATAGAATGTTCAACTTCCACCCTCGATGTCGAAGGCTATCCCTTAATCATTTGGCCTTTGCAGATGATCTTATCCTCTTCTCGAAAGGGGACCTATAATCTGCACACCTTCTTTGGCAAGAGCTTGCGTCCTTTGCAGCTACATCAGGCCTTTGTGCTAATCCCTCTAAGTCTGCATTGTATTTGCTGGAGTGCCCTCTGTTGTTCAGTCCAGTATAGCTCAGGACCTCCAACTCCCACTTGGTTCCCTCCCTTTCAAATACTTGGGGGTGCCCCTTACGTCAAAGAGACTCTCTGTTCACGATTGCGATATGCTAGTTGATAAAATGACCTCAAGAATCAGAGCTTGGTATACTAAGCACTTGTCTTATGCGGCTCGGTTGCAGCTTGTCAACTCAGTTCTAATGAGTATCAATACTCATTGTTGCGTGATTTCATTCTCCCTAAATGTGTGAATACAAAGGTGAATGCTCTATGCAGAGCGTTTCTTTGGCATGCGGATGCTAACAACACTAATCCTGGGCATGTTAGCTGGCAAAACTAGTGCTTTTGTAAGGAGGGTGGTCTTGGTATTCGAAACCTGAAAATGTGGAACGTTGTAGCTGTTGGCAAACTCTCATGGCATGTTTATCATATGTCAGAGTCACTGTGGGTTCGATGGATTCATGGTGTTTATACCAAAGGAGCTAATTGGTTACGATTTATTCCCCCCTACAGCTAGTTGGTCCCTACGAAAGATCTGCAAAGCAAGGAACACTCTCAGCCACTAGGTGATGAAGGACAACTACCGTATTGTTGATGTCTATAAGGAGTATGCTCAACATAACACCCTTATAGCTTGGGCAAAGTTTGTTTGGTACAGGCCTTCAATACCCAAAGAACGTTTTATTCTTTGGCTTGCTTCCAAAACAAACTTAAGACTCGAGATCAACTGCTCAAGTTTGGTCTTATCGATGATGCTAGCTGCCCCATGTGCCTCATTGCAGCTGAAACCTTGGAACACCTTTTCTTTGAATGTGTGTTCAGCTCAACTTGTATTGCTGCCTTATCGGATTGGTTAGGTTTCCCCCTGCTCAACTCCAGTCTGGATAGGCTAGCAAGGAAGAAATGGAAAATCTCTAGTATGAAAAGGAAAATAATTATTATTAGCCTCTGCAGTCTCTGCTATTGCATTTAGAGGGCTCGAAATGATGCGATTTGGAAGTTTAGTATGAGCACTACTTCAGCTATTTTGCACAAAGTTCGACAAGAGGTCAAAGGGAGGATCTACGCTTTATCCATCTCACCCTGATGAGAATGTAGACTCTTAATTGCCTAGACTCTTGTATAGATTTTGATTTCTGGTTCTGTGTATGTGGCGCTTTCTCCCCTTTGCACATGAACAATGAGTTGAGATAACCTTTCATAGAAAGTGGGTCTCTCCTTCATACTGATGTAATCGAACCGGGGATTGCCCCATCCTCCTTTGTGTTTGTACTGTCTTATTTGGTGCAATGGAAATATTCCTTCTTTCAAAAAAAAAAAAAACTGCCGACCAAAAAAGTTTGATCCGTATTTAAGAATGAACTTAGTGATAAGTATTGAATTTCATTTCTAATATATTTCATACCTTACAATTTCTTATTCTAAGATTTCATCACCAAATCATAAGAATGTAATATGATAAATGTCTTCATTCTATGCCACGTGGAATTATTTAATTGGATATCATTGTTTGAATATGATAATTATTTAAAGAACTTTTTAATTGGATATCAATATTTGAATGTGGGAATATCAATGTTTGAAAATGCCACCTGTCTAATTCATTTAATTGTTACTATTTATTTAAGAACTTTTTTAAACATGAAAATATTCGAATAAGATAACTAAATCTGAAATAAAAATAATTATTATATTGATAACTATATCTGAATGAAAATATTTGAATAAGATATAGATAATATGTAATTGAATTATTAATTAAAACTAATATTTTTTATATTAATTTATATTAAAAAAATGCACAATTTTCTATACTAATAAGATGATAATTACACAAGAAATTGTGTGAATCAATATTATAAGGAGCTAAATTCTAAAATGCTTGAAAGTCAAGAAGTTAGGGCGGAAAAAGATAGAAAAAGTGTGACTAAATAAAATTCTATTTTTATTTTCCCTTTAATTTGTCGTCGCTATATAGAAATAATACTACAAAAAATTTCGTAGCACCAATTGAAACAACCTCAACTTAAAATATGCTACTTTGTTAAAACTATGGCCTAATCATAACATTGAAAATGTTATCGCTATTTTATCGGTCATAGCAGACGACCTACGATGATATCAAACCTTATATTCGAACAAAGGCATATCTTTGTTAAGGCCTGAAGAGTCCAACCTCTGAAATTTTTTATTAGATCATTAAACAAAAGTAAAAAATTTCATCCAATAAAAAAATACGACTATGAATGGACATGAATCGGATCTGAATCGAGTCCAACTACACCTAAATTAAGTTAAAGGTTGGGAGCTTAAATCTTGACCACAAAAAGTGGTAAATGAATTGTTTTGAAGCCAACGTAAGTAATGACATAAGGAGAAGACAATTGACGAATTACCTCCTATCTTTGAATTCTTGATACACAACATTTATTGACTAAGATTCCCCCAAACTACATAACTAAACTAAACATCTTGTTATTATTTATAATTTTATATATATCCCATAATCCAATCCTTAATCTCACTACTCAATTAGCTCATAATAATTAATTTTTGTTGTAATAGATCATCAAAAAACAGATGGCAGATAATGATGATAAAATAATACTGCTGGATGTTTGGGCAAGTATGTTTGCTATAAGAGTTAGGATAGCATTAGCTGAGAAAGGCATAACTAATTATGAATCCAAAGAGGAAGATCTTTTTAATCACAACAAAAGTCCATTGCTACTTGAAATGAACCCGGTTCATAAAAAAATTCCGGTTCTTATTCATAATGGAAAGCCAATTTGTGAGTCTTTGATAATTGTTGAGTATATTGATGAAGTTTGGAAGGGGCACTCTCGTTTTATGTCTACTGATCCTTATTACAACTCACAATCAAGATTTTGGGCTGATTTTGTTGATAAAAAGGTAATTAACTTGTCTTTATTTTATCAACTATTTTTTTAATTTTATGGTAAGCTAGAGAATTCCAACAGACAAAAAGAGGGAGATTTATGTTACTTAACCATGAAAAGATAAACTTTCAACCACTACGCTAACTGATATTCTCTGTTTTGTTATTGTACTAGTGCAAAAACCGCGAGGTATCATATTAGGGTTTTAATTTTAACAACTTTGTCATGGCTATTGGACTGTTATCATATTTTTAAAAAATGATTTTAAATTTTTTTTAATTAAGCTCTATGCCTTTTGTTTTGATTGATCAAGTAGAATATAACATATTTTAGAGTTTCAATTATGAATTTCTTAACTTGATATCAGATTCAACTTGACGAATCGTCAATATATTTAGACTTTCAACTATCAACTTAAGCATTTTGTTATGTTGTTTCTTTTAGGGTTTTCAATAAACTATTCATATTATATTAATGATATAAAGGAGCTAGTGTTATTTTATTGTTTGTATATGTATGGAGAATCTAACATTTGGGTAAAATGTGGTTAAATAGATATATCCACCAAGTAATAGAATATGGCGAGCAAAAGAAAGCACAGAAAGAGAGACAGCTAAAAAGGAGTTCATAGAAAATCTGAAGAAAATGGAGCAACAATTGGGAGATAAATGTTACTTTGGAGGTGACACCTTTGGATTGGTAGACATTGCGCTTATTCCATTTTACAGTTGGTTTCATACATATGAAACTTGTGGAAATTTCAGTATAGCGGATGAGTGTCCAAATATCATAGAATGGGCCAAAAGATGTGCTCAAAGAGAGGCTGTTCATAAGTCTCTTCCTGATATGCACAAGGTTTATGAACAAGCTTTGGTTTATAAGATGCATCGTCTTGGAATCCACTAATTTATACACTATGCTCATTAAAGTATTTAATAATGTATTCTTAATTAATAAGTGATGGAGTAGTTTTGATTGTATTGGTGTAGTAATTTAGTTTTGATTTTTTATTGGTGAAGTATTTTATAAGTATTGAGAGCATCACGTTTATTAGTTTTAATATATATTTTTCAAATATTAATTTTTTTTATAAATTTAGAAATTTACTTTTAAAGTTATTTGATACTTAAGTGTATGTTGAAATTTGCGGAAAAAAAATTAAATGGGAAGGACAAAAAAGAAGAAAGCGGTAAAGTTATTTCATTTTTTGGCAAATAAATTGGAAATTATATCATCACCAAACTTTGATGTTTTAATTAAAAGATTATAAAAAAAAAGGAAGAATTTATTGGAGATTATCTCAATATTAATAAATAAGAGTAGAACAAGATTAAAAAGAAGCAAAACACCATATATTATTATTATTATTATTATTATAACATTAGTCATTATTCCTTTCTAACAATGCTCTAACCTTCTAAGAATACATGGATAAGAAAAAGAAAAGGAAAGGGAAGGGAAGATGAATGAATTCTCCTTTGAAATTACATGAAAGATTCATTTTTCACAAAATGTAACGAATATTCTTCGTCTTATTCCCTCCCCTCTGTCTCCCTCCCTCCTTATTCCTATCCTTCATTTTTCCTCCATTTCCTTCAATCGAAACAAAGCATAAAAGTCTAATTACAAATTTATGAGGTCGACTTATTCCTTCCATTAAGTTTCCAGCTTCCTTGTAAACATAAAACAACAGGGAAGTTAAAAGCCAACAAAAGTACCCATCCTGAACCTACAATGTCATACAACAGACTCAACTATAATTATGTACACTACACCAATCAACACAACTTCAACACATTATATAACAACTGCCACAACATATGCAAGACACTTTGAACTGTGCCATTAATCGGAATGCTCATGTAATTCCTTCTTCAAACATCTATCTTGGCTACTTAGTTGTCTCTTTGGAGTAGATTTGACAAGCTGTAAACGAGACATCACATATGCCAATAGTTCTTCTCGATGAGAGAACGTGAAGTCCAGATGAGCATATTCATATTCATTGTATGAAACCTCCACTCCAGCTTCTTTCATCAACTTATAATATTTTCTTACCATCGATGGACGTATGATCTTGTCCTTCCGACCTGCAACCAGATCTACAGGAATATCAATAAGATTAAAATATTCCCCCAGATCCAGTGGCTCCGGAGAGTCGTAAACCTGCAGGTTAGCTTCTGGATTTCCATAATCAAACATCCTAAACTTGCCGGATCGTTTCATCTGTGCCAAATGAAGAGCAACATAGAATGACACTCCAGGCATGTCATTCATGTTGTAGTGGGGTAAACCGAGGACCCCAACCCAGTTAGAACTGTCTCCTCCAACAACATAACTCATCAGAGTTTGAACCAGGCCACCCACAGCAGGGTAGTTATTGAAGTCACGTGCCAACTTATTCAGCAGCATACGAAAAAATCGAGTAGGGATATAGAAAGCAGGCACAAATTTAACCAGGATGGGGGCCAAAGCAATGAATATATGCTCAACTAAGGTGAAAGCAAGGTTTGAATCATCATGGAAACCTGCAGGTGATAGTAATATCAGCCTTGACAGTCTATGAGCGTTCTGCTCTATGCGACGTGTGATGACATACATAAGAATGCCAGCTCCTCCTAAGCTGTGGCAAATTGCACAAAGATTATATGGCTGCTGATCACTGTTTTCTTCATCAAAGTCGGGGTAACGTAACTTCAATTCAAATGTTTTCACTTCATGAATTTTCTCTATCATAGCAGGTATGTCCTTAGTGCCATGTTCATTAATGGAGTACCGCCAATACCTATTATCAAATATTCAGAGTCAAGACTTTTCAGCTATTGAACTGAAATTGCAGTGATGCGTTACGCACTAATAAGTGCACCCTTCATCCCACCTCTATCCTTGCCCTCAAAAAAGAAATGTTAAATCACTTCAATAGATTGAGTTACATACAAGTAGAGGGCCAGGCACTTTCAGCCTCGCAACAGCCCAACTCCTCCCAATTTATAATTTTGTTCTACTAAATTTTCATTGAAATAAGCATGTTAGATTGAGTAAAATATCTTATAATTCAATTACTTATTTTTGTCAATTATAATTAGACTATTGACGATTATAATCTATAGTAATGTATCATAGTTCAAACACAAAATAATAATAATAATAATAATAAAGCCCATTTTAAGGTCCGCAAAGACCCTTTTTATAGCCTGTTTCATTTTTACAAATGAAGAGCATGTATAAAGCCCGGCCCATTTAAAGCTCGCGTATTTAAGGGTCAGATTAGGGCCCCAAGCCCATTGCACAACTCTATGTACAAGTTATAATGTCCTTGGTGTCATATAGTAATAAGGTTTACCAAAGTCAGAAGAACTCACTGTCTTGACGAAATGTTCTTGTCAACATGTTCCCTAGAAACCAATCCCCGGAAATTCCCAAGAAAAACATCATAGCCTGTAAAAGAACAAATATGTTACACAACATAAAATCGCATATAAGCATAGGAAGGAAAATTAATTAAAATTAGCAAACCTTGATCAAAAGCTGCAAAAGCAGGAGAGCCCACAACTCCATTGGACACCCAACTACAACAAAACAAAATTTGTTACTAAAAAGAAGTTACAGGGAACAAAAAACATGTTTTATGGTAAATCCAGGGGACGAATCAAACAAATACTAGTATTTTTACAGCCAAAAGAGTAATGGAAACTATAAGGCAAAAGGAGTGGCCTGTATAATAGATTTGAAACGAAATTCAAAGGGTTTAAGGTATCATTTTTATTATATTTTGGATATTTAAACTCAAAACTACTATGCCAATACACCTTCAAAAAACATATATATATATATATATATATATATATATATATATATGTATATATATATATATATATGTATATATATATATATATATATATATATGATCATTGAAATTGATTTTCTTAGTTGTAGTCTTGTAGATTAGCATTAGATGAGCCAAATAAGGAAAACTTTTTGCGATCTCTCACGTTGATCATGTTGGATTTAAGGCTTTGGTATAGTTGAAAACGCAAACAATACAACTTTACCCAAGACAATTTTTACAACTCAAGAAACAGTGAAGTCAGAAGGGACAGCACATCTCTTTTCTTTATGAAACCATTCCTCAAGTCTGGGCTTTATTTGATTCGTTTTTTGCATTCGGTTTTCAACATGTATGAAAGCAGAAACGCAGAGAAACAACAAAAAGTAGTTCCAAATTTTGTATTCAATTTTTAAAAACATATGTATGACTAATTTTAAGTTCAATAAACTGCTATTTCTTATGTCCTTCAAAAATTGAAACCATTTACATCCACAGTGATACCAGATGGGTAGTACATACTATGCTGTTGAATCAGCACCTCTTCCGAATTTTTGTAGTCAAATTTTAAAAACACGTGTATGACTAATTTCAAGTTCAATGAACCACTATTTCTTCTTATGTCTATCTAAAATTAAAACCATCCACAGTGATACCAGATGGACAGCAATTACTTTTGAGCTTCACAATAGTTTTACAATTGTTATGTTTGAACACAAAGCTCTAACGAATCAATATATCACTTTATCAAGTAAATCAACCATTTAGTTTGAACCGTACATCTGATGATCAGATCCAAACATCTGAAATACACATATCCAATCTTTCTCAGAATATTTCAGATCAAGAAGTTGTTGATCAAGATTGTCTTATAACAAGAATTTCAGCTTCAATTTAAACACCCCTATATATAGGAACTCCCTTTTACATGTTCATCAATGACATAGTTAGATATATTCAAGAGCACAGGCATGATATACTCGTAAACTGAATAGTCAATAAAGAAAAAATAGGTACTTATTAAAAAAAATTTGGTTCAATAAAATTAACTAAGATAAACAATATTGGATCTTTACGAATAAGTTCACTTCAGCACATATGAGTTCACCTCAAGAAAAATAAATTCAAATAAAAAAACAAGTTCAGTTTAGTAAAAGCAAGTCAATTTGGGGAAACAAGTTTAGGCAAAATTAGTGAAGACAATAAAATCTACAGTGGTGTTCAGCATCATTGCAGTTTCACTGATTTTTCTTTTAGTTTCAAAAAATCAAAACGACATTTAATCAGTAAAACAATTTATGAAACAAGTTTTGCTTGATTATGACAAAACATGAGCGGGAAAACAAAAACTTTTGTTTGTGGTTCTGCCATTTTGTTGTCTTTTTTTGCTAGATTATCTTAACGTAATGAAACAAGAAATACTCTTTGCCTCGTATCTTATATATCAACATATTGCAGCATGTAATCAAACTATCAAAGTGCATTTCTACTTCACTGTAAACAAACTTGAATTAACATCCAAATTTTGGAAGGAAACATTTTTTGTACTGTGAAACGATGTGATAACTAAATAAGGGGAAAAGATAGCTCACCCCATAGATGAATCAAAGACTCCATGCTGCAAATAAACTGCCTTCCTTGAATTATGTCTGTATATAATAGATTGTAATCATCAGAATGGTGGCATTCAGACATTACATTTACTGATCTCTCCCAGCACCTGAAACCCCCAGAAAAGGAATGGGGATATGAAAAGGAAAAATTGAGGAAGCTAGCACTGTTAAACTGTACCTTGGGATTCTTTCCATAAGAAGAATATACCCATCCTCTGTAACCACATGGATAGCTTCATACGGATACCTAAAGTGGGCATGGAAGCATGAATACAAACATTATCAAGGGATGTAAAAAATAATAGGTAAGGCTAGACAGAAAAAATAGCTTTAAACCTTTCACAAAATGTCAATAAAACATCACATATGGTGAACCATAAACAAACACTAGGAAAATATCAGTCACTCTTACCCAAGTTCTGTGATGACATCTTGACAAGTTCTTGCATCAGTATTAAGGGGGTGAAATGATATTTTCCTCTCAGTAGGAGCCGAATCATCTTCTCCAAGTATAGATGTAGGAACATTTTCATCCGACTCGTGAACATGAACACTACTACTCCATTGAGGAAAAACCCATCCAGAAAGTATTCTGAAAGCCTCTGACGGAGAAAGTATAAAATGTGCTGCCTTGTGAACAGCATCAAAAGCAGCTTCTATGCAAATTTCAGTGGCTAGATGAAGATCCTGGAAATAACCATGCAAAATGAGGAAACTTCCGCAAAAGCATCATTAAGCAACTTCAAGTTTAGAAAAGCTTCAACATTGTTGAACCTAGCTAAAGCAAATGAACAGCAGAGACCTCAATAACTCCTCTTCTGCGATCAGTAGCACGGTGAACAAAATGATCCCTCAGGCTCGGCAACTTTCTAGGCGAAGGAATAGAAGAAGCACGCGGGGAATTTGAGGACCAACTTCCTCTTGAAAATAGAAGACGAAAGAACCAAATAGGCAAACCAAACAAGAGCTTGAAGGGGAATAATATCCATGAAAGTAAGTACCCAATTAATGTTTGATGCTTATCATACTCCCTCACACTGCTTGCCCAAGAAACACGTGAACTTTGAGATCCAGGCGATGCAGGAGAAGAGTAACCATCATCCTCTTCCCCAGAAGAGAACTCCACACTTGAGCCATCAGAGTCCACAGATAGATCATGAATCAACTGGTTGAAAGAAGAAACACCACTGTCATTATGAAGAGAGGTCAAAAGTCAATAACATCATACAAACAAAAGGTTAAATAGTAAGAAAAAAGCAGAATTCTCACATATTCATGAAGAAATCAATGTAATTTACCAGAATTTCAAGACAAAGACAACTCAAAAAGTAAGAAAAGGCAGAATCCTCAATAAGGATTAAGGAACAATACAAGACTAAGAGATCTGAATATTTGATTGATCATGGAAAAGCATGCACTTTTTTTTTGATGAATTACAATTAACAGGGGTATATCTTCCATAAGAATATAAGTTCAACCTTCCTTAATCAAACCACACATTAACCCAACCAAACAGTTAATTAAAAGGAAAATACAGGAAACCTGAAACATATCAAACCAGTTCAAGATCTTCAAAAATGTCTTAATTTTTATTTGTTGCCTCCATTCATGCGACCAATGACCCACCTTACTTCATATTAGAATCTCATTCCTTAAAAAAAGAAGATACACAAGAGTACCAAAACTTACATAGACAATGATTTTGCTTGTAGATTTTAGTTATGCACCTAGCTTAAGGACTTATACTAGAACCTTATTCTAAAAATAACCATAAAGTAAGGCTCTGTGTCACCTATAGCCACTTCCTAAAATCCTTCTCATGTTGAGATGAACAAGCAAACATTCATCAGTACATCAAAACCCAGTGGAATCACTTAACAATTGGGTTCAACAATAAGACAAAAGGAATGGAGACAGTGACTGTCTTGCAATAAATGAATTTCAAACAACTACAGGGTTTCTTCTTCTACTTCAATTGCATATCTTGTGTTTTTCTTTTAGTATCTTTCAAAGTTCTTAAAAGCTCTAACATGAGGTCACAAACTATACTGTCTATAATTTATCACCCTCTTTTTTTAAATTAATAATTTATCACTCTTTTTTCCCCCAAGTTAAATGACATTATAATTACTGTTGCCGAAGGAATCCAAAAAAGGGACTAGTGGTACTCAAAATAGAAAACCAAGAGACAAAGAAAACTAAATTTGCTAAACCTACACATTAGTGTAACTCTTGAAAGTCTATACTATGTCTGTTCAACATGGCCAAGGCCAGTTGATAACTCTTGACACATCCCAGCAGAATCCGGTTACAGTGCCTTGCTTTTCACTTCAACCAGGGTGGAATCTTACCGGGTCAAGTAAAGTGAATGCTATTTTTCCTTTTATCTATGGATAAATCGCTCTCCACTAGCACGCTTTTTTCCACTTCATTGAGACATCAAATACAGGACCCAACCATGAGACCAAATGAGTTAATGAATTCCAACTTGCTCAAAATGTCTACAAAATGTTTTCTAAAAGATCCTAAAAGTCTTTTATCACTGCTCACAATTACATAACACTTATGCTCAAACATGATTTGTACTGGACTCTATTCTAGTATACACTATCAAAAGAAAACTAATAAACTTACAGAAAAATTTAAATCAATGCAACAAATGATAACTACATAAGCTCAAATCCAATTTACAGATGAAATCTATGTGCCAAATCATACCACCATACTGCAACAAGACTGCATCTTTTTAGCATATAATGAATTTTCTACACTCTAGTAAACCATCAAGGTTAATTCAAAAATATTTCAAGCCAACTACTCCATACCAAAACAATGATTAATTATTAGCAAAAACATGAGGAGGAAGTGCAATTATCGGAAAATACACACCCACAAAGTAAACAATTGTCTGAAATAGTAATTAAAAATTCCGAATACTTACTTTCCCATCCACCGTGGAAGTCGAGGTCCACGAAAAGTAGGTCTCAGTTCCCAGCCTTGAATACCTTCCAAAATAGAAGCCTTTCCAGGCAAAAAAGTCAGCAGAAGAGCTGAGATGCCATTTATCAATCTAACAATGTTGTTCAAGGACTCATAGGTAATAGTCTTCACTGACCTGCAGATAATTGATCAGATTAGCAGAATGCAATAAAATGTCGAGAAAAATTAAATCAGAGAAGCCCACTCTCAAAAACTAGTGAAAAAGTAGTGTGTATGGGATACTTGGCCCACAAATTATTTTTACCTCTATTGAAGTTACAATACTCAATAGTCATGCAGGAAATTTCTGCTCTCCCTCACCGATTCACCTCTGCGTCAGAGAGGCATCGGAAGACACTTCCTTCAAATTGTCTCTTGAAAAATTTGGTATTAACAACCGAACAAAAGGTGCCAAAAAAAAAGGAAGTGAACCCAAAGAGCTAACATATTCCCTTACTTATCAAGATATCCACATCAAAGAACTTTGGAACAAAATGAATGTAAACCTTGGATCAAACTACACAGGAAAATGACTTTCGATTACTAAGAACATAACCTTTACCCGATGTATTACTCCTTGAAAACTATTTAAACCCTTGAACCAGAATTACAACTAGATCAAATTTAGCAGGAGAAAAGATTCTTAAGTTTAAAGAATTGAATTATGGAATTGCCAAGATTGTATTTACCAGTAGCTTGAACATGATGTTTTAGTTCCAGACTACAAGAGACTGAAAAATAGATTGAAAACAAAAAAACACGAGAGAAAAACCATTTGTGATAATTTAAAAAAATGGGAAACTTATACTCAAGGGATAGCAAGACATAATCTTCTGACTTGTTACTCATAATGCTAGTATATGCTGTTTGGCACATATTATATGGTTGTATTAAGTTAGCTGTCTGTTACGGAAAACCATTTCAACTTAGTGGACTTACTACTCAAACTAGAACGAAAATGATTTTAGAAGTTAAACATTATAAATTTGTAAGTTGGATTATTCATCAGCTGTTTACATGTAAATGTGCAGGGCTACTGGTGCAAACATAGCCAAACTATTCTTCATGATACTTGATTAAGCTGGTTAATCCTAAGACAATACACAAATTCCACAGCTTATCAAGTTGTTCAACAGCTCAATAAGCATCATAAAGCTGTTAAGTGTACGGTGATGAATCACAACTAAAGTAAAATAGCAGGCAATCTAGAGCCTAAACCTGTCTTAGAAGGCACTAAATACTGGCATACTTTTTTGAAAGATCAAGACGACACAACGTACACTACGAATGTGTGCAACACTAATCAACCCTAAATTAAAGTATAGTAGGCACATCCCAGAGTGCAGCAGATAACCTAATATAACCTTAATGAGAACTCAAAAAAATTATCGTCGTCAATCAGTTGAACTACCAATCAAAAACCAGAACGAATGCATCAAACAACTCCTCAATGAAATAACAAAATTCATCTGTCTATACTACAAGCAAATTATACTCCATTAATTCACCGCCTCTTTTCCTGGAAAAAAAAAATAAACCCATTCCATACAGGCCTTCTAAAGAAATTCTGGCAACGTTTAAATTGTCGACTGTTGGATAATAATGTCTACTATGTGTAAGGATTTAAATATGTTCTCAAAGCGAGGAAAACAACAATTGGCATGAGGATTGCAATTCGCGAAAATCTTCAATGGCAACAGCACAAACTCTAAAAAGATCCTCACTAAATCTCTACAAACAAGGAGTATAGCTAGTTCTCCATCCATTACAAGTTCGCACATTATTAATTATTAATTCCATATAAATATTATCACGACAAACTAATATATCTAGCCCAACAAATAAGCATCGTGTTGAATATTTAGCATTTACTACTTCATGATTACCAGAAACCGAAATTCAATTAAATTAATTAAATTTCGGAAAATGGAGGAAAAAAATGTCAAAATTCAATCAATATCAAAAAAAAATTGATTCCTCAAACATCCACAAGAGAACGAAATGCAAACACACACGCACTCAAAACAACAAAAGTCGAATTACAATTAAGATCATAACTTTTTCTCAAAACCAATAGCATACTAAATTGAAATTACAATCAATAAAGCCTACAATAATTGGAACGAAGAAAAAAGTGAATTGCACAAAACAAAACCACGATCATGAATAAGAAAATCAACATACTCTTTTGTAATTGCAATGGCATTATCAACAACTCGCTGCATCATCTGCCAAGAAATCAGAACAAAAAATCGCCAAAAAAAAAGGGAGAGGCGAGAAATAGGAATAAAAGTTAGGAATCCAGAAAGAAAAATCCAAAATCTGGAGATTCTTGCAGGTATTTCGAAATAAAGAGAGAAAATAGGGGGGTTTAGGTAAAGTTGAGAAAGGACGAGAAGGCGGTAAAAGAGGGGGGAAATGTGAGAAATAGCAGCGGCGATTCTAAGCGTACAATGTGTATGACTACACAAACAAATGGACATTGAGTGAAAAATGAAAATTAATTTAGCAACTACACACGTCTCCTAATGAGTAGTATTTTACTCGTGGGTCGGCAGTACACGTGGACATGTTTTGTTGCCGTGTCCTCTTTCTTGCGGGTAGAGGTGTTAAAATAGATTAGACGATTCAATATTTACTCGATTTTTGAACTGAATTCGACTTAATTTGACTTTAAAATTATCTGAAAATCAATATAAACACAAGTCATATTTTTAAACCAACCCAAAATACTTGACTATGAATTAAGTTGTTTACCTAAATAAACAATTCTATATGCAGCAATTAACACCTCTTTTTAAATTATAATCATTTATTCACTCATTCATTCATCCACGAATAATTCATCCCTCCCTCCCATTTTTAGGCTATTTTTGTGATAGGCCACATTTTAGTAAAATGATCTTAAATAAAGAGTTTGTATGTTGATAATTATATTAATAATTAGGATATTAAATTCATATATAAGAATCTCACAAGACTTTTGTGCTTACTTTTTGCTTCTATGCAACTAGCCTATCGGCCTTGTGTAACTTACTCCCTCTACTTCATATTTCCATTTATTGATTTGCAGCATTTGAAAATGATGTAATATTTATATTTGGTATATATAAAGTGATATTAAAAATATGGACAAATTAAGAAAGTCAATTAATTTATATTTAAGGTTAAAAGAGATTTGTAAGAACTATTTATAAAAGAAGAAATATAGAGTGATTTATAAAAAATAGCTTTAAGTTTTCGTGTTTTAAAACTATAGTGTTAAAGTTTATTTTTTATGAATTACAACCACCAAATTACCAAACTCGACGATATTAACGTCACCTAGTTGGGTTTCAGTGATATGATCAACTAACTAATTCTTATTAATCTGACCTAATCAAGTTAACCCTAATTAACCCTAACATCTAAATCGGAATTAACTCTGACTAATTCTAATTAACCCTTCCCAACGGACCACCACCACAGTTCCCCTCCCCTGCAACCCCCTCGCCTCGGCCTCTCTACCTCCAAGCGTCGACCCATCCAAATTTCCCAATTTCATTTATTATATTGAATTTGTTGTTTTTAATGTAACAAAACTTAAAAGTTGTAGTTTGCTTTTATTTCTTTGTTATTAATATTTATTGTCATGATTAATTAATTAGGGAGTAGATTAGCATCTAGAGTAGAGAAATTTATCCCAATTTGATCATGAACTGAAATGGCTATGAATTTGTCAATGAAATGTAAATTAATAATTCAAATTGGGCGAATAAACCCTAAATTAAACTGACTTAAATCTATTCGATATAACATTTGTTTGAGATTGCAATCAAATATTTCTTCTTAGTTCTTTCCAAAGTGGAGTGCTATTATTCAACATTCAACAGCAAATCTGCAAATTTGCAGAGTGGACAGAAGAGCTAAGAGTGGAATCAAACAGAGTAAATTTAATCGACGTATGTTATAATTCATAATAAGCAAAGCTGTTAGAGGTGAAAGATGTGTATGTCAAAACGAGATGACATCTGTTGTGCTTCTTCTGTTGTTTCTCTCTCAAAGACAGTTGTTTAATACTCCTCCCTATTCAGCTTATGTGTGTCATTTCTTTTTATGGTCAAGTCATCTTAATTGTTCAATTTCTATTTTGATATGGGTTTTTGACTTTTATGCCTTTAGTAGCTTTATCCTATTTTCAATTATACCCTCCATCACCCATACTAATTTTCCTCCCTTACATTAAAAATCCATAATACCACGCTCTTTCCTACCCTTAGTGTCCTACTTTTGACTCTCTTTAAAATCCGTAAAAAGTCAAATGGGACTCTTGAGGTGAATAAGAGGGAGTATCTCGTATTGGGATTATAATTATGTTTTTGCTGCTTTTATTTGTTCTTGCTGCTTCTACATCTTCCTGCTGTTGCTGCTCCACTTCTATTTTTGGCAATATGGTATCACCTTTTTCTCTTTTCTCTGCACAAACTTCTACTTTTATACAGCTCTACAGATTTACCATTTTCATCCCAAGACTTCTTGTGTAATTTCTTCTCACTATTACCATCTTTATATTTTATGTGTTATTAGTTATTTCTTTATGCTTCATTTTAATGCAGGATATACTAGTGTAAGATAGGCCGAATACTATGTATATGTATGTGTGTGATGATGAAGATGAACCAACACGGCTATCATTTTTATGTTATACAATTTAACATTATTAGGATTTGGCCAGAGCTTTGATTCTCCTGCAATTGCTTCAGTTTGGTCTTTTTTCTTGTGTTAGATTAATATATTGCATTAATTTTTTTTGTTCTAAATAAGATGGTTTCAAGTCATCCATTACAAAGAAATACTGTCATTGGGTGAAATTTATTGGAAAGGAAAATTAAGTTGGAGAATTAGGTAAAAAAAAAGGGGAGTATAGGCATGACCGGTTAAGATGGGGAGAGTTAAGTTTTGCGGATGAGATTAAAAGAATGAGAGTGGGACCATTCCTAAAGAAAGAGTGCATAATCCCCGGGATGAATTAAAATAGAAAGCGGTAATAGAGGGAGTAACACTTCATGATTTATAAGCAAGAAAAGTTGGTTTCGTGAAACAAAGAATAACAGAAGCACTCTTATATTGAAAATAGGAAGTGGGTGTGATGAGTAATGTGATTTTATTTTGATGTATACCCTGGTATTGAAAATTGTATTTTTCTTTTAATAATGCCGTCCTAGGTGGGAGCCACGTAATGACAACATTGGGGTTATTGGAATGTTTTACTAGGTGTAGTCAAAACACAATCAACCCAATAGGTGTTAGGGAGATCTCCTTGTAATTTAGACTTATATAGTGGGCTATGGACTTGGATATAATGCTTGGTGGGTAAATCTTCCTACTATCAGATGGTTTTGGGAGGAGTGAACCTCATGAAGTGTGTATACAAGCAAACGCTCTTACTAATGGGTTTGTGGGCCGATCCCACGGGTGCTCCATGGGTGTGTTCACATAATTGAGCCCGCCCATGAGGTGATTATGTGACCAATTATCACGACCTATCACACAAACACAATAGAAATAGAACCTTGCATAGTTATCCCACCTGCGCCTTGTTACCCCATTTTTTCATAATAATATGCAAAGTTCACATAATTATGTAACAATGAAGAATGTATGTGTCTTGTTAGACACAGAGATATCGGAGAATCCAATATATGTTACTGTAACAAGAACTAGTCGCCCCATGTTAGATGTTCTGACACTACTACACATGATACGATGTGTTTTTAGCAATGAGTAGGGATTTAGGATCTGACCAAAACAATTTAACCAAAAACTGCTTTTCACGCTATTCAAGAGCGTTCTAGTGTCAGTTTTGGATCCATCCAACTCGACGCTCAAAGCATGCGACTCATGGGTTGTGCTGTGGTGGAGTGAGCTCTGTAGGAGTGTCAGAATAACATATTCTTTCTGATACTATGAGAAAACGTTTCTAAATTGTTTCATCACCATTTCAGACAATACACTCAATTATTCATTATATGTTACTTAACGCGTCTTCTCTGCACCCAGGACAGTAAAAGGCATAAATCTGAGGTTTGCAGTAACCAATCTAATAATACCAGTGGCGGGTTTTCCGTACAAGATGCATTTCACATGCTTGATGCTGACTTCTTTAGTAAGGAAAAGGTGCTTCTTCATTGGATACAGTCGTTTTTTTGTTGTTTGATATGCTCTATAGCAATAGTCATTATAATGTAAGGTCGAAGTACTAAAAGTAAAGGTGTTTTTCTTTGATATAGATGGTGGATATTGTGAAAGAGGCTTTAGAGTTCAATCTCCCGACTGTAAAAGCCGATCGCCAATTAGTCGCTACTTCTAATGGGGGACTGAAATATCCATCAGTTTTAGTTTTTGATTCTGATTGGGATTCTAAGAAGGTAGAATCTAGGAAGAAAACTTTCACCTTCCCTTCAGTCCGTGACGTTCAAAGGCCTGCCAATGAAGAGGATATTGCCTTTATGAGTGTGAGTTCTCTACACTTTTTTTTTTCTAGCACTATGTTTGGATAAGACTTTTGGAGGGAAAGGAAAAGAGGAAAGGGGAAGGGAGGGAAGCGATCACAAAGGTGGATCAAAAATCGATAAATTCTATGAAGGTGCTGTGTAATTTTTAAAAATTATGATATTTTTCGAACAACTTTGTATCTTTAAATACTTTATTTATACTACGTAATTTTATATTGAGGCCCCAATAGACCCTGTGCGGTCGAACATGTTATACATGCTCAGAACCTCCCTTGAAAGGGTAAGGAAGGGGAGAGAATGATAAGAAAAGTTTCTATTGTTTGTCTAAAAGGGAAAGGAAGGGAGAGGAAGAGGAAACTCATTTTCCTTCCAAATCTTTCCCTTTATGAAGAGATTTTGTCATCAACAAAAACTAAAACTAAGGGAATCCCTTCCTTCCAAATCCCTTCCCTCTAAATTTATCACCAAACAAAGGAAATCGCATCCCTCCCTTTCCTTTTCCTTCCAATTCCTTCTATCCAAACAAAGTGTAGGTAATGTTATCTAATTCATACCAATATGTCATTTCTTCCATTTTGAATCAAATGTTGATTCCGTTTTCCTTTTGTCGGAAATTATTAGCTTCTTGAACTGGGGCATCTCATTAAGGCGAAAAAGATTTCATCTGTTGAGCTTGCTGAAATTTTTCTCAAGAGACTAAAAAGGTATACTATATAACGTTGATACTTTTCCTTTCATGTATGGTAGTAAGGAAAATTGTACCCAATATTAGTGTTTCCGTTGCATCTTTTGAAATAAAACTATTTTTGTTTCTATTTGCGCAAACAACGTTAAATTCAGTTTTTGCTGTCTGTGCTAGGTATAATCCTGTTCTCCAAGCCGTGGTGACGGTCACAGAAGAACTAGCATACCAACAGGCAAAAGAGGCAGATCACCTTCTTTCTAACGGTGTTTATTTAGGTACTTTTATGTTTATATCGAAACTTAAGTAGCTTGTTTTAAGCAAGGTTCAAGCGCTGACTTTTACACAACTGTTGATTGAATTGCAATGATTTCACAATGCTATCAACCGAGCAAACTAGAATTATCGAAGTTAGTATGGCTCATCAAAATCATGTGCACATCTTAATTATATGAGGTTGCGGATGATGTTTGCAACCAAGGGTCAATCGGAAACAACGTCTTTGTTATCACTAACCAGAGTAAGTTTGCTTACATTGACCCCAAACCCGCATACAGGGGCGAATCTATGGCCGTTCAATAGTGTCAATTGACAGCATTCAACTTGTTTATGAAACCATAAACTACAGACATGAATATATGTGCTGATTAAGTTGGTTAAAGCTTTGCTATATGATAGCATTGTTTGGGTTCAAGCCTCATTAAGCACATTTTTTTAAATCTAGAAAGAATACTTGCCCATTTGTGTTTTAATAGACATTATTTGGTTTTGTTATCGACATTGTTTGGTTTTGTTTTAGATCCGCTCCTACCCCCATAGGTGGGATTCCTTTAATGACATTGGGGTTCTGGGGTATGCAACAATATGTTGGCATCAAACAAATGGTCTAATTATATCTTCGCTTGATTATATAGCTCGGTATCCCTATAAAAGAGTGATCCAGTCACAAGTTCGCTATATTGCTTAATTGAGATATCTTTTGTTGCTTGATCAGTGTCTTCGATATACGACTTGCTAGATAATGGGGTGCTAGCAGGAAATTCAAATTTGTTTCTCTTAAAAACGCAGTTTCTGCTCTCTAAGGTTAAAACCTTGTAGGTCCTCTGCACGGAATTCCTTATGGATTGAAAGATATAATTGCGGTACCTCAATATAAGACAACTTGGGGTTCCCAAAGCTTCAAAGATCAAGTACTTGATGTTGAAGCGTGGGTCTATAAAAGGTAACTAAAAACCCCTCGTATACTTGTGTGCTACTTGACTAACTATTATTAAACTATTAAGCATATTGAACAAAAGTTTTTTTTTCGGTTTGGAAGGTTGAAATCTGCAGGGGCAGTTCTTGTTGGAAAGCTTGTAAGTGGATCGCTAGCTTATGATGACATATGGTTTGGCGGCAGGACAAGGAACCCTTGGAACATAGAGGAGTTTTCAACTGGTTCATCTGCTGGGCCTGCTGCTTGCACGTCTGCAGGTTATTCTTCTCCTAGAAACTAATCAAATCGTCATCTACGATTTCTTATGAAAAAGGGTCATATTTGAGGGCCATAGTTATTTTGCGTGCTTCTCGTGATCCATAAACTTTAAATATATGTTTCGGCTTGCTATTTGCTTTTCAAAGGCAGCTATATAATGATTACTTTGTTTTGCGCGTGAAATTCTAAAGAGGTAATATGTTTTGGATAGGCATGGTACCGTTTGCTATCGGATCAGAAACTGCTGGCTCGATGACCTACCCTGCTGCTCGTTGTGGTGTTTCAGCCTTACGCCCAACTTTTGGTATGGTCGGTCGAACTGGTGTGATGAGTATTTCAGAAAGTTTGGTAAGATATTTACTTTCAGGCTACTGCACATGTTCTTTATTATCTAGTAGTATTCACTCGCTCTTTATTTAATGTGTTAGGATATATAATATATTTTGGGGTCTCAACCATTAGCTTAAACTTTTAATTGACTTAGTTTTTTTGACATGGTATCAAAGCCAGCATGACAGGAGGTCACGAGTTCGAATCTCAATTGTCCGTCATTTAAAGTGGAATGTTTAGCGCCATGTATGAGGAGGGCTT
Organism: Amaranthus tricolor; assembly: GCF_026212465.1. Lineage (NCBI taxonomy): Eukaryota > Viridiplantae > Streptophyta > Magnoliopsida > Caryophyllales > Amaranthaceae > Amaranthus > Amaranthus tricolor. The sequence goes on from NC_080059.1 coordinate 6,363,181, forward strand.
GTCCTGCATCCATACTTTTAGCCCAAAGGGCTCTCAAGTGAGGGAGCGTGTTAAAAAGTATATAACATATCTCGGGACCTCAACCATTATCTTATACTTTTGGTTGAGTTGGTTCCTTGACAATGTACTAACAGAATAGTGAAAGTGTGAATAAGGTCTTTTGCATTAGCATTACTTTACAAGGTTACTCTCGGATCAGCAGATATCTCAGAGTTTAATGTAATCTTTAATTAAACAGGATAAGCTTGGCCCGTTTTGCAGAAGTGCAGAAGATTGTGCCATCATTCTGGATAATATTCGAGGCAAGGATCCGGATGACCTATCTTCAAGGGATATGCCCTTTAGTGATGCTTTTGCTGTCGATCTCACAAAACTCACTGTTGGGTATCTTGATGATTCCGAAAAGGAGGTATACTAACTGTTAAATAAACAAATGAGAAACTAAATTATCGATCATCTCATTCAGTCCATTTTTGACACAAAAGGATATTATATTGTGATTTTTTTCATACTTCTCTTCAATTTTTTGTTGTTTCAGGTCGTGAATGTACTGGCGTCTAAGGGTGTTAAAATGATCCCGTTCCAACTTAATTACACGGTCGACTCCGTTCAAGGTATCTTAAATATCACGATGGATGTCGATATGTTGGCGCATTTTGATGAGTGGCAACGCTCTGGACTGGATGGTGCATATGAAGCACAAGATCAATGGCCATTTGAGCTGCGCCGTGCACGAGTCATTACAGCAGTAGATTATTTACAGGTTAGTTGTTTACTATGTATATACAGTGTTATCTTGATGTATATATGATTGAGATACTTTTCCGGGTTTGTTGAGTATTTAACGGTGGATTTGAATCATCCTAATTTCTAAGTACTTAACAGGCACAGAGAGCAAGAGGACGATTAATTCAAGAAGTGCGAGAAAGTTTTACGGTAGATGCATTTATTGGCAACGCAATGGACTGGGAGAAAGTTTGCATGGGAAACCTTGTTGGCATGCCTGTTATGGTTATACCTGTTGGATTTGCTCCAATAGATAACCCATCTTCTAGTGACATTCGTCGGAAAAGAACAATTACGACCGGAATCTATGCCCCTCCTCAGAATGACCACATCGTAAGACCCGAAGTTAATTTGATCAGTATATATATTTGTTGTTGATTGTGGCATTGTTACAATTCACATCCTTTTATGATGATTTTTGCTTAGTTGGTTCTATAATTGGTGTCCCCTTCTTGCAGGCTCTAGCGCTTGCTATGGCTTTTCAGTCGGTTACTAATCATCACAAGCAGCGTCCACCAATTGATGATCTCGGTCCTAATGATTCAATTTCAAATACCCCGGACAATACTTATCCTCCTAGACAGTTGCGAGGTTAAACTTCCAATTGATGATTCGGTTACCAATTATCACAAGTCACAACTCACAAGCAGCCTATTGAGCAAGAGGCCCCGGTGTCAATTTGTTAGCCAAGAATGTAGTTTTTATGATCTTGATTATGTGGCTAGTATCTTGATATGAATTGATTGATGTATAAATGTAAGTCGCCTAAAAAATAACTTTTGTTATTAGTTATTGCGGTTTTTGCAAATTGAACAGCTTCGAATGACCAGCACCGAGCATTGAGTATGCTAGTAGTCATACATGGGCCACTTTTACATAACAATGCAGCTTTGAATGCACCTAATGCAATTAACTAACTTAGTACTTTGTCCAAAACAGACTAAAATAAGCAAATCCTTCAAAACAACCTGAAGAAACCCATGTAGAGAAACTTGTTTTACATTGTACCTAAAAAGAGAGGTGAAATCATACCTAAAATAGAACCAAAAGAAAATGTGTCAAACTCAGCGTTTAGAGAGAGAGCATCTCCAGGACTAGGAGACTAATAATTGCCATAAAACTTGTATGTTATACCAAATTTCATCAAACACAAAGATTTCAGTGAAAAATTTATCTTCATTCAAAACTAAATTTTAAAGGAAACCAAAATACATGGTGTGGGAAGTTCCACATCCATCCTACATGAAAAAATTACTAGGCAAACAATTCTTCTGTTGAATCCTAATTTACATTCCTACAGTTGAATAATGCTCCAAAATGAGGCTCAAACAATCTCTTACAAGTATCAGTTTGTCTTCCGCCCTCTTCTCGCATCGACCAAAGTTTCTAATTTTCACGCCTGGTTCTTCTGCGAGGAGCAGCAGTTTCAGTTTCTTCCTTCTCGTTTTCCTCTTCCTTCTCCTCATTGCTTTCCTTGGTGCTGGAATTCTCTGCAGCAGCAGATTGACTTGCGGGTGTGCTCACAGCAGCCTGTACAAAGTAATCAGAACAAAATTAAGGTACATGGACAACAAGGAATTCCAACCAAATAGTACCAAGTTTATACAGCACTTACTGGTTTCTTCCCGCCAAAAAGAATCTTGAAGAACAGAGTGACAAAAATCACTGCAATGGCGACCAAGACGCCGATAGTGATCTTTGGTTGTGTCTCAGCCTTCTCGATCAATTCCTGACAAAGAAACAAATGGCATGATTCATCTAAACAGAGATGAAATTCAAAAAAAAATAAAAAAATAAAAAAGACAAAACAAAAGGGTGCGACATAAAACCTTTTACTTACATGAATTTTAGATTGGTAGGGTTCCAAAATTGGGATGTCCGCAATTTTGTACAACACATGGAATACCTTCTTCTACAACAGACAAGAAACAATTGAAGTTAAGTTTCAGAATCAAAGTACACCTTCTCATAGATAAAGAAAATATTCTCACCTGAATGCCTGAGATGCCATCTGTTGATTGGGTAGCTTCTTCCTCAGCCTTCTGTTTTTCTTTTTCTGCGTCAAATTTGGGCTTCCATTGGGTCTGTCTGTATGTTTCAGCTGTCTTTTCATCATCAGCTATCAAAATGTTGTCGAACAGGATGCCATCCTGCATGGTCCAAATCTCAATACCAACTGCAGCGATTGGTTCATAGTCTGGAGTCGTCAGCTCGAAGTAGTTGGGGTTGGGAATTTCTTGTGGCTTCCAGATACCCTTGTAGTCTGGATTGTCAATTAGTGGAGCATGCCATTTTCCCTTGTAAGCTGGGTTTCTCTTCATTGGTCTCTTCCACTCACCACAACCAGGTGCTGCTTCACACTTGGGGTTCTCAATCTTTGGTGCCTCCCATTCACCATCCTCTTCATCATCCCAGTCTTCTGGTTTTGTAGCCTCAGGGTCATCAATTTCCTCTGGCTCATCATCCAACCATCCCTCAGGTTTCTCAGCCTCCTCATCTTCAATCTCCATTGGTGCACTCTCATCCCAGTCATCAGGCTTTACTGCATTTGGGTCAGGGATCTTTTCCCTCTCATCCCAGTCCTCAGGCTTCTTGTCCTCTGGGTCTGGAATGGTCTTTGGTGGGATGATAGCTGGTTCAAAGTCATCACCTGAAAGGAGGTTTGCCTTCTTCTTCTCCTCACCGTCAACAAGAATGCGCACCTCATTGTCAGGGGTCAAAATAGCAGTATACACGTGAGACAACTTATCAGATGGAACAGAAGGTGGAAATTTGAGGTGATGTTCAACGTATTCTCCACTCTTAGGGTTCTTGTGCTTCAGAATGAAGTGAACCTTGTTTGTGGATCCACATTTGTCTGGTCCGAACATGATAGAATATGGTGATTCATTATCAAACTCCTTGGGCACCCACCCAGCTTCCTGAGGACGGAGATATTTCAAGTAAGCACCACCACACTCAAGACCATTCTGGAGGCGTGTTTCATATTGGAGAACAATAGTTTTCCCTTTTAATTCCACGGGTTTCTCAAGTTCTTTCACGATAGCATACTTTCTTGCCTTTTCACCGACTAGAAGCCCATAGTCTTCATGCCCCTCGCTTTTTGAATGCTTCCAAACACCTATAAACAGTAATATAATACGTCATACGTACTAGAAAGTAGACATAGATACTGCACCAGACATATAAATGCTCAAGAAGAGGGACGGCATTAATCATCCATCATTAAATACAGAGATGACCTTCACTGCTTCCCATTTCTCAGTGTGTCAATTAAAAATTTTGCTACACATTTTTCTAGCCCTCTTATGTAAACATATTATCAATGTCGTCTAGATAAGCTTGATTAAAATTCTTTTTCTGGAGATGAATTCTAAAATAAAAACCACACATCATCAATGCAATGATCACAAAAATGAAACCACGTAGAAAAGGACACACACTCCTTACAAAAACAAGCACCATAGTCCATACATACACCTGTATAATACACTCTCACTAAGTGAAGCTCACTTGATGATGTAAATCAAGGCAGAGTGTACAGTCCAGTTGAACTCCCAAAAGAAGAGAAATGAAATAAACGTGACTTTAGATACACAGCTGAGCCAACACGTATTTAAAATCCACATGAGGCAAAAACAGATTCTGTTTCAGTAAAGTCTACCCCTATATATATAATAAAAGTTTCTTATCTCCAAGTCCAATAATAATAACTAAACTCCTCTCCCTTTGGCTATTCAAAACGCTGTTGGGAGAAAAAATTCAATCAACTGTGATGTCAACAAATACCAATTCGAGATTATGATCTGCATTACCATAGTCCAAATGACTAAGTATACCCAAATGAAAATGCCAAACATCCATTCAATATCAAACTTTTAAGTATTATCATATGTCACCAACTTTGCAGGTTCGATAGTAGTGAATAATTGAATGACAGTCATAAATTGTTCACATTCAATTACTTGTATATGTGCAATTTGCTAACTATTGTAAGTACCTATTATCATAATTGACGTGTACCCTTCTCTAAAGACAGGTTTTTCCTCCAAAATTATCACATCCTCTTTGCATTTAGCCAATTAAAAATCAATCAAAGTCCATTGGCAACAAAAAATAGCTACTTCAAAGCAATAATAGGTTTAGATACTCTCAGATTCATACATCATGCCAAAGTAAACATCTTTTCAAAACGAATACATTTTAAACAATAACAATTCAAATGAAAAGTTATCAGATCTATGAACGAAACGCCAGATAACACTTGCAATAAAATCCAGCATTCAAAATACATAAAAAAACAAAAAGAAGCAACAATTTCAAAGTCATTATGAGTAGCTAATATCCACTCATCAACAAATCAAACACATCATATTAATATCATATTAATAACAGATGTAGATATGTTCATTTTAATAAAGATTTACCGTTATAATCCTCTTTCTCAGAGACGATCCATCTCCCGTCAAAACTTTCTTCAAACGACTCGTAAAAGATCTGAATTCAACCATTCAACAAACAAAGCCATCAATCAATTAATTAAAAAACCAAATATAGTTCAAATCTTAAGCTCATATTACACATTAAGTTTAAAAAAGACTTACTGGATCAGAAGCGAAGAGCTGAATCGAAAAGCATGCAAGCAGCAAACAACACACAAATTGATGCTTAAAACTTTTACGAATGTCCATCATAATGGAAGAGATAAGCAAGACTTCGGTAAATAATAAGCTAAATTAAAAATCAAATCCCTAAGAATGAAACCTAATTGACGCTTTGAATCGATGGAGAAGTTGCGGACGAAACGCATCTGCTAAGGAACAAGGTTATGAAAGATTTGTTTTAAAGAGAGTGTAACGAGATCTTCCAACCAATGGCAACACTCGCCACGTTAATTCAACCAGTAATTTGTTGCCACGTCAGTTTGGACTACGCTACTTTCTCTCTACCCCTTTGTTTTATTTTGGCAATTTTTGGTTTTTATTTTTTTGCTTTAATTTTCATATTTTAATAAAAAAAAATTCCCCTAATAAGTATGGCACAATGTTTTATCTTGAAATTATTTTTTTTTGTTTTAAATTAGCTTAGGGCAAGAATGTTTTATCTTGAAATGATTTTTTTGGTTATAAATTAGTTATTAGTAGTACAATTTTTTTGTTTTTTTTGCAAAAAATTGTTATTATTTTTTATTGTGCATATGTAAAATCAAAAGTTAATATTGCGATGAACTTATATTTAAATCAATTAAATATCTTTATAAGACATTTTTAAAAAAATATAAAACAATATCGATAGTTAAAATGTACTCCTAGTTTGATTAATTAATGAATAATAGTTTAAATGATTAATAGTACCTTACAAAGTATCAAATAGTATCTTAGCATTAGGCCTGTTCAAAAAAATTTGACCCGTCCGACCTGATTAGTTGACCCGTAACATAAATGACGGGTTAATTTCTAAAAAAATTGCAAATCACGGGTCGGGTACCTGATCCGCATTAATCGGGTCGAGTCACGGGCTGCAATTAAATTTAATCGGAGACCCGTTGAACAACTTTAACAATAAAGCGCATGTGTTTTTAGGGTTCACAAAGTTGTAGTTCACATACTTACTGACTTCATTTTCAATTTTTAAGTATTTCACTTTCATTGTTCAGGGAACCACCATTTTTAATTTCTCATCTATAATTGACAAGCTGAACGACGAGTCTGAAAAATGATTGTCATATTTTATTGAGTTTTGCAACTGAATTCCAGTAGATGTTGTGTCGACATTCCAATAGATACTCAAATTTTCGACTACTTTATTTTACCGAATAATTTTATTCCGGCAGTTAGAACCAACTAAATTTAGTGGGTATAGGGCATCAACAACTGAATTTTTTATTGTTGGAAGAGCCACATTTTCAAAGTTGCTATGCCAATCACCAAGAATCATCGCTAGATAATATTAATCAATATTGGTGACGGGCTTATAATTTTAAATATAAGATCCCCAAATTGATCATAATTATTTAACAAAAAATTCAAAATTTAAAAACCAATCCAATTTTTTTTTAACAATTTACATTTTTAATTTTTTATTTTATTAGTACTCCACTATATTTTGATGGGCTTGAGCACTCCCAAGCCCTAATTTATGTCCATGGATATAAAGCTAGGCCCTACACCAATGTCCATCAATGGCTATAAAGCTATATATACATCATAAATTATTGTGAGAGACGATCTCTTCAAGAAATACATTAGATGTATGAGCTAAATAACCAATTAATACAAAGTAAACAAAAAATGAGAATTACTTTGAAGTCGTCTCTTTGAAAGACGATCCCTCACAAAAATAGTTGTATATACATACAGTAAAGTTCTTTGTAGTTAGGACAGTTCCTAAAGATAAGCCAAATGTGTCGTCGCCCAAAGCCCAACATGCATAAAGGGTCGGTTTAATTTTTAGAATGTCTATGTCGTAAGTAATTTTTTAAAATGAGTATATGTCATAAGTAGTAGTATGAACCATTGACTAATTTTACCTTTACAAGATATCTTTGCTTATCCATTAAATTTTATATGACTCGTCCACATTTATGATGCTTCAAATGAAAATTTTGTCTTTGTTATTTTCTTGTATTAAGTACTTATTAAGAACTAAAACCGATCTACTATAAAAGAAAGCCTAAGTCCTGATGTCCATGTTTATTACTATAAAAGTGAATTATTGTCACTTCCCTTTGTTCTTATATTATTTGCCATCTTACTAAACTAATGTAAAATTATTCAATTCTCAAATATACTACATAGAAAGGTTACAACCTACGATTGATCAAAATTTAAAATAACTTGAAATTATATTGTCATGTCATTCGAAAGTAAGGGGTTTATACATATTACCAAAAACCTAAACTCCCCAAAAAAAAAAAAAAAAACATGCATCCACACTACATGATGCACACCTTCAAAAACATGCGCCGGCAAAGAGTTCGGGAAATGAAAGCTAAGATAAGCAGAAGATTAATTGCTCAAGTTCATCGTTTATCATTGCCTTCGATTGGGTTCACTCCTACCGACTTTAATGACTCCACCCGTGGCTCCCTACACAGTTGATCAAATATGGAACAAAGTAAGCAACCATAATATGTATATGTACGTATATATATAGAGAAAGGATCCATTGAAAAGATGTTAAAAATGAAAAAGGTAAGTTTGACTCTACACCTTTGATTTCACTAAAATTAAAAAGTAATCCTTCTCACCTTTCTCATTTGATCATATATTTTGATCATATATATATATCATCAACATCCTACCCAGTATATCCCGCTCTTAAAAAGCTAAGACCAGGGTCTAGGGAGGAAAGGACGGCGACATAGCTGGCATATATATATATATATATATATATATATATATATATATAATCATTCATCATCATCATCCTACCCAGCATATTCCGCTCTTAAAAAGCTAAGGTCAGGGTCTAAGGAGGAAAGAACGGCAACATAGCCGGCACACGCACATGCACACACCTGGGCTTAGATTTTCGTCCAAATGAATGGGAAATTGTGAGACTTAAGAATTTGACTGTAGTTGTGATAACATGCCAAGGATTTGAAAACATAATTCAAGGAATATTGTGCTTTCCTTCTCCAAAAAGGAAAATGTTAAAACAATTTGCAAGAGACCGCCTCAAATGAGAGGAATACTAATAGACTGGCCCAAATTAAAAAATTATAAAAAACTTAAACCTTACAAATTTCAATTTTAAGGTTGAGGGGATCAATTTCAACTTAAATTAAATTGTAAATAAATCAATTAAAATTAAAAAAAATTTAATTTTAACCTACCGTGATCAATTTTAACATTAAAGTTATTAATTCTACTTGCAAATTTGTATCCTCAAATGAATTATGATTTTTTAAAATCTTTAATTTCGACATTACAGTGAGTGATTAATTACCCTGATAGTACTTTATCAATTTTGAAACCGCAAATTGTAAACAGACGACTAATTTATAGCATAAGCTAATTTAATAAGTATTTTTTATTATATTTATATTCATATATTATAATCCAAAATAACATTTCCTCCTATTAACCCTAAAAATTAGTCTCAATTGACTTTTAAATGTTGTTCATTATCAATCACTTTAAAAAAAAATCAAAAATATAAAATTTATATAATTTTTAAATGATAGAATTATTGCGTTCCTAAATAAATATAAGAGTGTAACAATTACTTCCTCCGCAGTGATAACATGTCACTCACTTCACCCGGCCGGGCATCGGTAGTAAGTATATCAGACTAAAAATAGTATAAAATTTTGACTCAGATTGAAAAAAGACAATTTGATATCAATTTACAAAACTAAAAGATTAATCAGGGAAATTATGTAGCATGTGTTAAGAGTATTTTAAAAATACAAAATTTAAAAAATATCAAAATTTTTGAAATTGGACAAATCCTTAAGGAATTTATCTATTTTTACTCCGCCTAGATTAATAAAGAGAAAAGAGAAGAAACAAACCTAGTGAGGGGATTGCCATGGATGGGATTATCAACGGGAGTCTCGAACTCTTGAACATGAGCGACCTTTCGAAACAACGAATTTTTGATAAAATCTTTAGATTCTTCAGCTACACGTTCGGGTTCGACAACCTCCGGGACCGTCTCTCGTCGACTCTTCTTGAGCACAACATCAGGAGCATACATGAACTGTTGTTTGGCTGTATGGACTCCTAAAGCCACAGCCAATCCTATCATGCCTAAAGCTACATAGATGGGCACATAATTACCTGTTTCTTTACCTTTACTTGGATCCTTTTCAGCTGCAGGAGCATATGCCTTCATCTTTGGTATTGTTCTTGTCATTGTTCCTATGCCTTGTGTTCTTCCCAACAATGGGCTCATTTTCTTCAAATTCTTTGCCTACAAACAAAAGAAAATGAAATCAATAAATAACCTTATAAAATCATCTTCAACAACTTACTTACTCCTTCGTTCCTAGGTTGTTTTTTTTGGATTGTTCTATGAATCTTATCACAAATTTTGACAAAATTAACCTTAATCATCCTCATTTTAATATTTTAATAATGATTAATTTTATATATTAATGACGATAATTTATCTTTCACCAACTTCATTTTAATATTTTTATATTACTTAAATCTCCACACGTTTTATATATATATATATATATATATATATATATATATATATATATATTCAAGAGTGACAACTCCACCACCATATGACAATAATAACATACTCCATTTTATAAGTAGACATAAACTTTCATTCTTGTAATCATCATTTATTACAAAAACAAATATCATGTAAAAAATTCTAATAGTCTTATTAATGAAATAAATAGTGCATGAATATTGTAAAATAAATGAAATAATGTAGACATACCATTCCTCCTCTCAAGACAGCCAAAGCCATGGTTAAACTTGAATTAATCTATGTATGAATTAAGACGACTTGTATATGAATAATAATTCTTGTATTTCTGTTTTGTTCTTCACTTCAAATACGGGAGTAATTTTCTTATACCAAATTTATATTTCTCACGTATGGTTTGATATAAATGTTGGAATTTTATAAACATATATACATCATATATTAATTTAAAATGGATCTACGTATATAAATGATAAAATGACATGCAGAGACAGGAGATAGTCACAACAATACGTGTCGTTTTAATGGAGTGTACACATTTTGGTTTGCAAGCTTGAAAAACTGACAAGTTACTTTCAAGGAGGTGCCTATCCTAGACTTTAGAGAAGGGTCGTTACTTTGCAAAATATACATATATATATATATATATATATAATTAAAGTGGTGAACCGAAAACCAATCTGAGATATACATATTGTCCCAAAAGGTGTACATATTATATTATACGGTGTACATATTTTTTTGAAGAAAAATAGTTTAAATTATTTACAAAACTGTCATCCGAATATATATACCTTTTAAGCATGTATGTATTCCTATTTTTAGTTTTCACAAAATTCAAAACATATATATATATATATAAAACAATTGGATAATAGTGATTTAATTAATTAATTTTATTAGCTAATTTAAATTCCTATTAGAAGCATCTTATTAAAAACAACTTATTTATAATAATAAGTTATAATTTTCTAATGCTTACATGAAGTATTTAAAAATAATCATTTTTCTATTTAGATCGTTGGTTTATCCTTTGAAATACTAGTATGTTTTGTTTATCAAAAAGGCACATAATAACACATCAAAATAAACACTTATGGGTTATCACAATAAAAGTTGATACACATTTTTTTTTAGGTGGCGATCTCACTACTTTCTTAATGCTTATTCATAAGTCTTATTTTATTTTATCTTTTTATCCTACTCATACAATTCAATAGTCTTTACTAATTTGTTGATATTTATACCAATTATTTATGTTGCAATCTATTAGGGATTGAGTGAAGTGGATTAATTCAAGACTTCTCAATCACTATGGAAAAAATTATTCTGAATAATTTCACTTATTATCCATCTGCTGTAAATAATTCATACTATTAATTGTTTTTAAATAATTCAATTTTTGTATATTTTTTACTGACAATGCCCTTTTGACATTTTAATTGGTTATTATAGACACCTACTAGATGTATACTCACTTATCTTCCCCCTTATTCTTCTTGATTGTTCTAATTAACTCTACTCCTTTTTGGTGGTCGAAACCTACAATAACGGTTAAAATGTGGCAAAAGATGTTATCAGCAAAAAATATATAAATATTAAATTATTTAAAAATAATCAATAATTATAATTATTCACTGACAAATGAAAAATACTTAAAATTATTAAACAATATTTCCTTAATTATAAAAAGTTTTAGCTTTGTACCCTTTTCTATCCGTTATGTCCCTAATAAAACCTATGGATCATAATTTATGTTGTTCACGAATGACAACATAATAGTGAATGAAGTTCAAAATAGGGCATACATCAAAGAATTATGTTACGATCCCAAAGCTCAAAAGTTTATCCTACCTATAATTTGCAAATCCTCCACAACTTATTAGATAGTTAACTCGTAGGATGTTCTAACATTCGTTTGACATAAGTCGAAAATAAAAGATAAAGAATAGAAACAAAATTCGGTTTTTAAAACAATTGCAGGCACAAAGCCTTTTTATTGTATGCCTTCGTTTGAAGAACATCGAATCAACGATTAACCTCAAGCCGTATGAGGATTTCAGCACCCAACCACGGAATAAGAAGGACGCAATGTTGAACTTCATGCGCATATTCGATTCTAAAATATATCGATATAAAAAACAAAGGAAATAACGACCTTCGTGATCAAATTATTCATTAACCCCAGAAAACATCTTCCGAACCTATGGGAAACAGCATTAATAGGATTGAAGAACCAGCTAATATCGATTAGATTTTCATCCAACAAGCACATGACATCATTCGATAGAAGTTTTGAATGTCTTAACGGACCTTCTATAACTCGAGAAGTTGAAGATGTTGACGATACTTGTACATTACTGCATATTGTGAAACAACGCACATATGAGAACATACTTCATTATATTTGAATCACTGATAATATATTCATACGCACAAACAGTTCAAATGAATCAAGAGCTAATATCCGTTTTGTACTACAATTATTGGTGATCAAATGAATCGAGAAACAATGCAAAACATCTTCACTCGAACGTATTGTAAAACCTTTGAAGATGTTCAGTGTTCACAGTACAAATATATCCCATTTGTAACTCTTAAGGCCAATGGAACTTTGAGTAGGTGACTTCTCTTATATAAAATGTAACACAAATATTAGGCATCTATAGGAAAAATTCACAAGTATAATCCCAACGATAGCCAAATTTCTTAAAATACTCTAAGCTATGAATTCTCAGTTAATCCCATCTTCAATGGATGTCTTCCCAAAATTATCCAAAGCCTGAGACAGCCAACTATAATTAGATGAGTATGGGAAAGGAAAGAGAAAAAAAATTTAATCCAACCTGGCCTCAAGCCAAAACAGTCTTACAGATCACAAACTCCTTAAATCTTTTGATAAGGATAGCGTATGTCGTCTTCCAACCCTTACGAGACCATGATTATAAATTTCTATAAAAGAGATACATTGGATATGATGATGATGACGATTCAAACTTGGCCTCACGTCTAAACATCAATAAAACATCAAACCAATCTTTCCCTCACACATCATTGTCATCTTGTGATATATTGGGTATAAGGGTATTATAATTATTTTAACATGAGTAGTTAATTAGAGAATTAGTATAAATAAGGATGGGGGAGTAGAGAAAGATATTAGATATATAGTATACATATTTAGTGGGTTTTATACTCATGTCTTGGAGAGTGCAAGCCTCTCAAAAGCTTGAGTATCTTGTTTCCATCCATTGCATCAATAAACTCTAAAATTCTATTCCAATCTCATTTACATTTCTGTATTCTTCTAATATTCACAACGATGGCGGAATCAATCTATTACACATCTCTCTCATTTTCGGTACATTTTCAACTCATTTGTGCTATTTGATTCGCCAGTTTCTCGTGTATGGCCTCATGATTGTATACTCATCTTTGTTCCAAAGCAGTGTTTATGCTGCTTACTAGTTTGCAACAATACATGGCCATAGATGACACAACTATGGATGAGAAATACAACAAATTGACCATGGTACCATCGATGATCAAAGTATGGCAATAAGGATACCAATCTTCCCACTAAAAGAAGACGGGATTGTTCTAATTGGGTCGTTGGCACTGGTAATTTTGTTCTACTTTGGGCTATATTTCCCCTTATGATTGGACCATCAGTAATACATGGTGATGCATGATGGTGGTAATTGGTGGGTTGCGAATGCACTTGGTACCTATTTTTATTGGCTAAACAATAAACCTCCCATTAGAATCATGCATTTGGTTTAAAAAAATACAGCACCTGTGGAATATTGGCATACACTATATTGTACCCTCTGGAACTAACCAATGGGAGGTTATCAAAGCTGCTCATAGGGATGTGAAGTATGACTGAAACACTATGTTATCACGACACCACTTGGTATCACTATTAACACCACTAATGTCATGATCTATTCCATGGGAATCCAAAATTTCAAATCCAATAAGTGAGTTGATTTACCAGAACATCCACTGTTCTGAAAACTTGGAGTAAGAATCTCATAAGGTGTCTATCAAAAAAAAAAAAAGAATCTCATACGGTGAAGCAAAAATCTTTTTGGCGGGTAAACAAAGGGCCATGCATTCACTAGCTATGTGATTTCCTTACATAGATTTCCTCTAATCTACCTACAAGTGCCACCATATAAAAGCTTACCAGCATCCTAGCATATATCATGTAAAGAACATAAACTATACTTCTATATCACTAATTATGCATATTGTGATCAGTGGCCGGAAAACCAAAAAAAAGCACCAGTACTATACACTCATGAATCTTGTATAACTTGTAATTTTCCTCTAATACTCAATTGTCCATTTCATTTTCTGTTCATATGTAAACTACTAGCCCTTAAAAGGTTTTGTGATTACAGCACAGATTTCCTTGCAACGAAGATTGAGGAGTGTATAGAGAAGCAATATTTCTACCCAGATGCCTGTTTTAATCAAATCCACCCAAGTCCACTGGAAGGGATTTTGTGATTGCTACTTTAGCTTTCCTTTTCCCTTACAAAATCATGTTGTGTCTGGTTACTTCCTGCTCAGCTTATTTTTCCTTGACAACATTAAGATTGACAAGCTACTCCCTTTTTCTAAGTGCTTGTGCATTTACTACTAGCAGTGCGCAAAAGGTCCTCTCACCAAAAAAATTGCTCAAACTAACTATTTTTCCTGTTTCATAAAGGTCTCCTATCCTGTTTCCCTCTTCTTCACCAGTATTGTACCAACTCCGCCTCTTTACGGCGGAGGAATTGATCTTGTTTGGTATATTTTCTGAAGTAGTTGTGACCGCCCCCTGCTTGGACCCCAACCTCCAAGTGGGCACTTTCTATGAAAATGAAGTACTAATAGCTAGTCCGATGATTTAGAGATCAAGGAAGAAATTTCTAGAAAGCTAATGACAATCTGTATATTTCTTGTTAGCTTTACAAGATCCAATATATTTCCAACTTCTAAATCATCCTCATAGCACAGTTTGAAACCAAACCATTCCATGATGTTTCTGTTGTAAAAAAAACTAATCATATATATTGATCATTTCTTCTTGATCTCGAGAAAATCAAACTTTTACGGCTCGTTAGGTTAGTGATACTAAATGGTGGTAATGGAAATGATTTATAATGTAAAATTTCATCAAAATGTTCTATGTCATTTCCATGGTGATGAAACCTTGATCACAAAAATTTTTTTTATTTATAAATTTTCATTACCACTTAATACCACCTCCCCAATGGAGGTGCATTGGAATGAATTTTATGAAAAAAATAAGATGATTGAAGTTGGACAAGCATAGCCATCAAGGTAGCTAAAAGATTTTTCAACTATAATTATATTAGTTTTCATTCCCATTACCACCCTTTATTAATACCTAGCAAACAGGCCTTTAAAGCTCCCTTAACATTATGCTTATGATTCCCAAAAAATTTCAAAAACAAATGAAGGCAGCATATACAAATTAGAACAAACTCAAATGTCACTGAAGAGAGCAACAAATGTCCAAAAATCCAAAGAGCAACAAAACAACGGATAACTGAACCTCACTTGCTTGACTGACAAGCACAACAACATTTCATCACCCCAATACCATTAAATGACTCCCACTAACCAAGAGTTTGAATATCGAATGTGCACAACCTTAACACTATGTTTGGATGGAAGGAAATGAAGAGAAGGAAAAGGGGAGCAAAATTGGATATCAAGAGGAAAGGGGAGGGCAATGGAAGGAAAGAAATTGGAGGGACGAAGTCTCTTGCATTTTGTGGTAAATAAATTCTTCGAAAGATTTGAAAGGAAAACTCAATAGTCTTCCCTCCCCTCCCATCCTATCCTAAAATGTTACTCAAGCTGTCAACCATAGTGTAACTCTCTTGGTGATAACAAATTAAAAGCTAAAAATAAACTCTTAAACTAAGTTTGTATTGATTTTTAGAAGAAAAGGAAGGGAAGGGGATGGAAAATTGGTGTATTCTCCTTCGATTAATTTTGTCTAAATTATGAACTTCTCCTTATAATTCCCTTCCTTCATTTCCCTCCCTTCTCCAATTGGTATCCAAAATCGCTCCATTTCCCTCCCTTCCCTTCCCTCCATTTCCTCCTATCTAAACATAATGTTAATATTACACAAAAATACAAAGAACCTAAAATTTCTTTCCAATGCCATTAGGTGGTTACTAACTAATCGGGTTTGGGGTTCGTTGTTATTAAATAAAAAGCTAGTTTTCGATTGACCCTTAAATCAAACATGATCAACAACTTCAAGTAAATGAGAAGTGTCTATGATTTAACAAACCATTTAAAACTAAAGTCACAAGCAAAGTACTTCAAAATGAGAAAACCAATTCAATTAAGTAGTTACAGATTTACAGGATATTCAATCAAAGAAAGAGCAAAAGGCTCACCGAAATGGATATTCTTAAATGAGGCGATTCTTCTTCTTAGGGCAAGCAGTCTTATACCCGCCTTTGGTAGGTTTACCCCAAGGAGAAACAGAATGATGCCCTTTACTTTTACCTTCACCACCACCATGAGGATGATCAATTGGATTCATTGCAACACCTCTAACAACTGGTCTTCTTCCAAGCCACCTACTATTCCCAGCTTTCTTTAACTTCTTCGCACTATGAGACGGGTTAGAAACCGACCCAATTGTAGCCCGACAACGAGTATCAATCAGCTTGTCAACCCCAGAAGGTAGACGGACTAGAACGCGACGTGCAGAAGAGGGTTCTTTCAGAATCTTAGCTGAAGTTCCGGCAGAACGTACGAGTTTTCCTCCTTCATTTGGACGGAGTTCAATGTTGTGAATGATAGTTCCGATTCGCATCATGGAAATGGGCATAGAAGTGCCAATTTGAGAAGCGAGATCGTGGGTTAAGAGATAGTCCGCCATTGAAGGGGATTTAGTTTCGGTTAGGGAGGTTGGAGATGAAGAAAAAGTACGACGGAGAGTTGGTAAGACAGCGGTGGTTGTGATTGTGCGTAGTCGGAGAAACGCCATTTGTGACGGCGGTATGGTGGTTGACGGGAAGTCAAGGACTGAGAAGACTGAAAGGGGGGGAGTAAATCCAAAGGAAGACACCTAAACCAAAATTTTCATGGACGGGTTGCTTATGTTGTCAAATAAACCCGACCCAAATTATAACTACTTGATTGTCTCGAGAACATATATTGGAAAATAAGGGTTTTAGTTTAATTTTTGTCTCATAGAGTATGGACGATGGATTAACTCTGAAAATATTGAGGTAAGTTTTGATTTCAAATTTGTAATTGAATTTTGTAAATTTATTTTAAAAAAAGAAGTTACGTGTAGTATGTTTTGTGCGATTTGGTTTAAGCTAAGTACCATAATTTGTGCAACTTGCAATTTTTATTTTTACTTTTTGCTAATTTTATTTGTATATTTTAGTAAATTCATTTTATTGATTCAATTTTTTATGAATATTTGTAGGAGAATTAGGATGATTATTATGGTGAGAAAGTAGATTATCTAACAAGATTCATTACGAATACATAATTCGAATCAGTAGATGAATTGCATGCTTAGGTGAATGAGATAACTATTGATGTTGGTTTTCATTTCACTCGAGAGTTATAAGCAAAAATAGGGTTATTCTACAATCAGTCTATATATATGTTACATCAGTCGGTAGGTTTAGAGGTGAGTTACATGACTTAGATAATATGGCTCGATCAGATTCCAGAACTAGGGCATATGGTTGTCAATTTATGATTATTAGATATTGTTGTAAACTTGAAGAAAGGCCATAGAAGGTGAGAGTACGTCCAGGTGATAAAGTGAGACATACCTATAGATTTACAGTGTAAAGAGATGGTCGTGTTAAAGCAAATGAGTTGCCAACTGACATTCGAGATATATTAGAAAGTTTATTGCGACTGACATAAATCAGACATAATTATTCTGAGGTGTAAAGATCATATTAGATAACATAATTTTACTGTTGGACATATGAAGGAAATCTTCCAAGACTTCAAAGCATTAAATTCAGAATTTAGAAAAAGAAACTAAGAATGTTTTTAGCTACTGTGTTTAGTTACAAAAGTATGGTGTGATACAAATTTATCGTTGCATTAAAAAATTTATTTCTCTATATATCCCATGTGTAAATAAGAGAGACTTTTCCAAGGTTAATATACCCACCAAAAACAATTTACACTCACTATTTGAGGTGTTGAACAAATACCACACTTACATAAGTGAATAGAAGAAAAGAAGACTAGAAGTTGTGTATCTCCAAATGAATGAAACAACATCAATTTAGAAACTTTCTAACAACTCTATTTCAACCTTCATAAAGCACAGTCAAAGAACTTATTTTAATAAGTCACACCATGAATAAAAATATAGTTGTTAAAGAAAGCTTCAAATGTATTAAATGACTCCGTGAATGAACATATAGTTGTTGATACCATACTATGAGATAAAAGTCGCTCATTTTTTATAATTACAAAAACTGTTAGCGTTTTTTCTTACAAACTCTAATCTTAAGTGAAGGATATTAAAAATAAAAGTTTAGGTACCATACTTTGATAATTTATTTAGTTTTTTTTTAAAAAAAAAAATTCTCTTAGATATGTATCCTCATGTTACACACCATTTGTTTTATTTTATGTTGATAATGAAAGGAGAATAAAAAAAAACCATCTCCCATTCATCTTTCCACATAGTAACTCCTTGTTATTATGCACTACCAAAAGATGAGTGACTAAAAGCATGGATTCTCCCAACTTTTAATGGGGGAGAAGCAAGGTAAGTGGACGGTTCAAAGCAACTTATAAAAATTAAATTTTAGTATAATGAAGAAAAAGTAAAGAATGGTATAAAAAGTCTATTAAATTCAAAATAATATTCTACTCAATCCATATGATTTGTTGTCTAACACACATAGTTTGGGCATAATTGACCTATTTTTAGTGGGTAGAGTTGGAACCCACATGCTATTCTTGTAAATCTATAACTTAATCTAAGCAAAAACTAATTTAGTGGGAGTATTATTGACCAATAATCCATCATAAGGACCCTAGCTATTGTATGACAATGCGTAGCTAGGAGACCAATCTTCAAATACATGTTTTTCTATTGCTAAAATTGTCCTATATATAAACTATCTTCATCTTTATCTTGTAATGTAAAACACTAGTTCTTGTGTTCTACTCCTACTTTCATCTTGTTATGGAGTGAACTTCGCCTCTCGGATTATTAAGAGTCGGCTTTTTTCGACTATTTTGATGGATATGACTGATATTAACGAAGATGAAGAAGAAGAAAAGAAAGGTGATCTATAAAGATGATTTTACAAACAAGTTGATGTAAGCTTCACCACGACATACAAGGGTGGTCTAAAGGCAAGTCATCAAGGCAAAGGGAAGGCTACGCCTTTCTTCCAGTTTTTTTTCTTTATGTTTTCAGTTTTATGTAATTGGAGCTTAGCTTTTTCTGTTATTACCGCTTATACTTATGTGTTTTCCTTTATCATTTTTATGTTAAAGTTACTTTGTATAATGCAACTTTAATATATTGAATTGAGAAACATATAAACCATCCATCCTAAATTGATACATCAATATTAATAAAATAATATATATATATATATATATATATATATAATATAGTATAATATTTTTATATTTATTATGAAATATATGCTAGATTTATATCATCGAAATAAATTAGTGTTGATATGTTGAACATTTTTTCCTTTTCACAGTTATGGTTTTTAGAAAAAAAAAATAATTATGACACCTATTATTGATATTAACCTAAATATAAATCTCGCCAATATTCAATTCATAGTCATTTTGAATTGGTCTTCTACAATTTTCTATGATGTTTAACAAGTCTATTTTTTCGCCATCAAGTAGCTAACACCTTCTAACTTATCCCAACGAAAAAAAAAAAAAACTGATTTTAAGGAAAGCAGCCGAAATTTCCAATTACATTCAATAAATTAATATTCCTCGTATATGTTGCAAAAAAAATGGATGAATTAGTATTTTATGGAAAAGTGAGAAAATATGTGAATAAGATGAAAAAGTAAGTTAAATGTATAAGTAAATATTAACAGATGTGTGTGGATCATCAACAAAAATAAAAATGAGGTAAATTTGATAAAACGACATACTCAAAAAAGAAAATGAAATAAATTTGATGGGATGAATCTTGAAGTAACTCCATAGCATTTCAAATGATATGGTCATAATGATCAAGTGACAAGTCCATGAGATGAATTAAACCTATTTAAATCATTATTAACTACAAGAAAAGGAGTCATCTTGCTCGTCAACCAAGCGTCTAAGGCTTTGACACTTCATTGGTTGGTTTGGGCAATATATAAGAAAAGTTTGGAACAAGATGACAAACCTGGTGACGAGCGTGGCCAACATCGTCGATCTGACCTTGAAATATTGTAACGTTGACATAGTGCACGTCGGAGGCGTCGATCTTTTAACGATTCATCAATTTGAGCGCAAGAGGTTATAACGTTGACAGAATGTACAACAGGTCATCGAAAGATTTTGACGTAGAAATAAAAGGGTAATAGTTAGACTTAGAATACTCGACGCTAATTATCAAAAAGGACAACAATCTAATTAGAATATATAGTTTTATTCTCTGAAATTTCTAAAATGGAACATTATGAAAACTTTCTCAAGATTTATATGAATATTTTAGGAACCAACTCTTAAGTTTCAGTTTGTGTCACGCACAATCATCAAGTCAAAAGAAAATATCTCTTTGATGTAAATGCGTTTATTTATAAATAAATATGTTATAATGAAAGGATCATTATTGAAGGTTCTTCAGCGAATCGTTTGTCCATGTTTTGGATAGCATATCGAAGGTATGGACTAAAGTCCAACAATACAATGCATGTAGATTTGGACTTTGATGATGTCGGATATTGTCGACGTTTCTAATTTGCTATTGTATAAAGTATTACTCCGATGATATTGAAACAAAAATGAAATAGTGAGGTCATTCAAATTGTGTACAAGATGTTAAAACAATAATGGAATGTATGGATGAGATAAAATATTGGTGAGGATATTTTCATAAAAAAAATTATAAAAAAATAAAAAAAAAGAATTAAAAGAAAAAATGTGACAATTTCAAAGGAAAGAAAATAGGAGTAAAAGTATATATTTACCCGCCTACCCCAAGTAAATGAGTCTAGTATCCGCAATCACCTGCCACCATTATTTAAGCATTATTTTTCTTCCTATGTTCCTTAAAATTTATTTCACTTAATTAAAAAAAATCTCACAACAAATACTCAACTTGAAGGGATGATTATGCAAATGCAAAGATTTATCATGCTAGGCCGTATGATCTAAGAACTTGCACGAGTGATCAAAATAAGTAGCGTCCAACTACTATGCCATTCCATTTTCATTAAGGATAGATAATGACAACCTAAATGGACTTGTCCTATCTCATTTGTCATGGTGGAGTTCAAATACTTGTATAACACATTACAATATTAAGAATATCCTATGTAGAATATAAGCCTTGAAAATGAAATTAATTAAAATATTTGTTATAGTTGAAGGATATGTTACTATATCTGTATCACGCATTTTTAATATCAAAACTCTTTAAATTAGAAGTGTAGATTTAATATATATTCTCTTCAAATTGATGTTAAATATTACTTTATTCTATTTATCATAAGGGTTTGTTTGGATTGGATGTAAATATTTTTGTGGGGTGAAAAAAAGTCTAAATAAGAAAAATAAAGTTGATAAAAGAGAAATTAGTGAAATTTAATTGTTGTAGAGGTGAAAGAATGATTGCAAAGTGATGAAAAATAAAGGAGGCTTATAATTTTGTAGGGTAAATATTTATTCTAGGAGAGGATGAGAGAATGTATTACCTCCATAATAGGGGAAATTATCTTCTTTTTCCTTTATTATTTTTATTTCATGTTTATTTTACCTTCTTAACAACTATCTCAACTACTTCAAAGACATCTCTATTTGCTTTCATTTTATTAGTTTGACTTTATTTTCCCACTTAAATAATTTACACTCAATCCAAGCATGCTCTAAGTGTTTTATTTTCTTATTGGGTCAAGTTACTTTAAATGTCTTAGGTATGTTAGCTTTACCAATTTATCTTTATTAAATTTAATTTTTTTCACACTTTAACACTTACAAACCCCACTTTACTCCTATCAAATTTAAAAATACCACATTCTTTCTCCTTTCCATATGGTCCCAATTTAACCACTTAAAATTTAGTGAAAAGTCAAATGGAACACATAAATTGAATAGAAGGGAGTATATTTGACAGAAACATAAATATTTACGACATATTTCTTGCAGAGTCTTAGTAAATAACGGTGATTTATGAAGTTAACAAATTACCTTATGTGATAGAATTTAATAGGGTGAGGATTTTTGTAATTTTAATTTATTTTTTTAATTTTATTTATTTTATTATTGTTTTTTTTGTCTTTGTTTCTTGCAATTCGCAAGTCACCGGAGGTTTTTTCAAAAAATTAAGATAATTATTAAAAAAAATTAATTTTGCGCCTAGCCACAGGGAACAAGATTATAAAAGGCTGAAACATAATTATTGAGCAAACAGCGCAGTCCACAGTCCACATCTTGAGCTTCCTTTCCCGCAAGCTGTTCATGGATTCATTCCAGCCGGCTATTATTTTTGGTCTCATCTCCCGATTCTAGGTTTTCTTGTCTGCTCTGTTACTTAGTCCAATACAATGCTGCTATTGTTTGTTTTTCCAGATAGTATAAATTTTTATGATCAGTTTGGTTTTTAATTGTTCGTAAATTGATTATTTTCATGGTGATTTTGCTTTTTAGAAGGTCAAATAGACACAAATTTACATAATCTCCCGCTAATTTCTGTTAATCGTTGGATTCTGAGAACAAAAACGATTAGAGAAGGATGGGAAAAGGATCAAAAGAACGGTCAAAGGAGCGTCGTGAAAGTAGACTTCAAGAAATATCTCTGCTTCGCACTTACTCTTATTCTAATCATGAGAGGTAATTTCCCTCCCCCTTACATTTTGAAGTCTATTTGATTTTTCTGAAACAAGTTTTGCTTAATACAAACAAGAACTAAATATTTTTTTCTATTTTGTGATCAATGCCAATTTTAGGTTAATTTACTTATGTTTTGATTCATAAACCTGTTGTTGGAGTGATGCCATTATGATTGATTACCAAAGTTGGATATGGTGTGCAATTGGTAATTGGTTGCCTTTTTGAGTTTTTAAGGTGGATGAGCATGCCTAGGTCATAGCACGATTCAGTTGATAAATTGTTTGTGCATCTACAAATGAGTGCTGGGTCCATCCTATATTAGTATAGTAATTTGCCACTGACCCTCAGTGTCCATTTTATTTTGTACAAAATTTTATCATGTTAAGCTGTGCTTAATGTTTTCCATTTCTATTATCATTGACTTGGTATCTTACTGAAATTGTAATGGTAACCGACTTCTGTTGTTTATCAGACATTTTGTCAATTCAATTGTAATGGTGTATGTAGATCAACTTGGGTTGTGCGAATAAAGACCTGCTTCCGTTGTCTAGGAAATTGGAAGTGCATTTCAATCGCTAATTTTTCTCTTGCTATTTGATATCCGGGCCAAAATCGGATATTTTTGTTTAACCATGCTGCTACACTGTTTGTTATACATTTTAGAAACACGAGGCTTAAAATATTTTATAGCCTTTTTAGCTGTTCAGTGTATTGTTATCTGCTTTGTGTTAATATATCTTGGTTCAGCACACTAGTGGATTTTCTTAAAAATGAGGAAGGACAAGTTCCTAGATGATACTTATTAAGAGTAGAAATTCAAGATTATTTGCCTAGGACATGATAAATCTGAGCGGAGAAGATTCTGCTTGTTAGAAGTAGGAGTATTGGGAAAGAAATATTCTAATGTTCTTTGATCAGTTTGTTTTCTTTAGGCATTATGTTTTTTTTGAGAAAGTTGACACTTATCAATTCTTCTCTTGCAAGTATTGTAGGTGGTGGAATTCTAAGAAAACTATTGCAGTAGTGACTGGAGGTAACCGAGGAATTGGCTTTGAGATCAGTCGGCAACTTGCTAGTCATGGGATCTCTGTTGTACTTACCTCAAGAGACTCTGAAGTTGGTATAGAAGCTGTAAAGGTTCTGCAGGAGGTTGGCTTGTCAGTGGAGTTTCACCAATTGGATATTGTTGATCCTCAATCTATTGAGGAGTTTGCTGACTGGATTAAAGCAACTCACGGTGGCTTGGATATATTGGTATGACTACCTTTCTCTGTTGCGAATTAATTGGTGGTGCTTTTGTGCTGGGTAATCAGTGAGCAGTTGAGGCAAATCAAACCACTTATTTTGTTCGTATTTGGCTAAGAATGGCATGTCTCAGACTATTGGATTTTCTGTATGTCTTAGATCTGGAGCTTTTCTTCAATCCCCTAGAAATTTGGTATCTGTTTGATTCATAAATTAAAGTCGTTTTCCACAGATTGGAGACACTGGTTTATGTTCTGCTTGGTGTGCGTAAAATCCTTTGTCCTATTTTAGTTCATGATCATGCAAGAGTGCTAAAACATTATTATTCTCATAAGGCTACAAAACGGGTTTTCCTCAATAGGCTAAATGCAGATTTGACCATTCTCCTCTAACAAGTTATAAAGTAAAATTATTTGTGTTGACATTTCTATTAAAAACCACTCAAGAAGATTAAACATTTCTTCTTTTCCACCACAAATGAAGCTTTATCTACTCTGCTTTGCTTCCTTTCCTGGACTGGTTATGAGATGTGCAACTTGGTGTTTGTGGTTGTGGCATATATATTGAACTTCAAAATTATGGTTTCCCATTTAGTTCCCAAGGGCCCATTTGGTTAATAGTACTAAATGGTAGTAATGAAAATGATTTATAGTATAAAATTTCATGAAAAATCCATGACATTCCCATTGTGATGAAACTTTAATCATAAAAAAGTTTTTTGTATACAAATTTCCACTACCACCTAATATCACCTCTCCCAATGGTAATGCATTGAAATGAATTTTATGAAGAAAATAAGATGATTGGAGTTGGGCAAGCATGACCATCAAGATAGCCAAGAGATTTTTCAACCAAAATTACACTAGTTTTCATTCGCATTACCACCGTTTAATACCACCTACCAAACAGGTCGTAAGGGTACTACATGTCTATGATTAGAAATAGAGTAGAACTAGTATAAAACACCGTACAATGCACGGAAATTTTAGTATGAAAACGTATATAAATATAATTTTCAAAAACATGTAATAATAAATATACTAAATACTAAAGATGAAGTAATAAACAATAATTGTTAAAATACGGTGATATGACATTTATATATGTGTAATAAATTTAAATAGTTTGTAGACGAGTAAAATAAATAACAGGTTGATTAATTTTATTTGCCACTTATGCGAATATCAACCAATAAAATTCTTTCATCTAGCGTGGCTCCAAAAGAATGACACGTGTGATTTTTCAGTCTTTTTATTAAACTGTATGATGATTAGTTGAAATAATTCACATAACTAAATCAGTGTAAATCTTAATAAATTATTTAATGTCATCTAAATATTTTTTACTTTATTTCGTTTTTTAAATTTCTCTAGCAATAATTTATTAATATATATGATTAATATTTTATTTCCTAATTTATAATTTTAAATTTGTTTATATCTCCTAAATGATTCTTACTATATTGTTTCCATTCTCTTAGCCAATTTATAGATTAGAGTATTTGTTTAGTCGAAATAATTTTTATAACTAAATCAGTAAATTTAACAGGTTAAATATTAATTGATTGTCAAATCTTTGATTGCCGTAGATTGGTCATCTATTTAATTCAGTTAGTTTAAATACTCTAATAGAAAAATTACACATGGGAAGTGCTCTAGAAATTTGACACTTGGCTTTTCACAACTTTTTTAATAGATGTTATGATATTTGATAATGCTTCTGATAGACCTCAAGCTGTAGCATGTAGGTTTAATAGAACAAAATCTTATTTCAGCTTCTATGTTACAATAAAGTTAAGAATTGTTCCTTCTTGATAATTGCGGCATGGGATTCACTGCAAAACAGGTAAATAATGCAGGTGTAAATTTCAACATTGGATCAGAGAATTCTGTTGAACATGCAGAGCAGGTTATTAAAACAAATTATTATGGCACAAAAAATCTAATTGAAGCTTTAATTTCTTTGATGAAACCTTCTCCTTCTGGTGCCCGGATTGTTAATGTGAGCTCAAGGCTTGGCCGAATAAACGGAAGAAGAAATGTAAGTTACAAAGGATTTGTATCGTTGAGCTGAATTCCTCTTGCATAGTCCGCTAACCCTAGAAACTATATATCTATTTCAGAGGATTGGAGATCCAAACTTGAGAGAACAGCTATCTAACGATGACTCGCTTTCAGAGGAATTGATTGATGATACTCTAAAGAACTTTCTGCAACAAACAAAAGATGGTAGCTGGGAATCAGGTGGGTGGCCTCAGAACTTCACCGATTACTCAATGTCAAAGCTTGCCATTAACTGTTATTCCAGGTATTTGGCAAGAAAACTGAGTGACCGACCTGAAGGTGAGAAAGTTTGCATAAATTGCTTTTGCCCTGGTTGGGTAAAAACGGCTATGACAGGTTGGTCTGGTAATTCATCTGTCGAAATCGGGGCTGACACGGGGGTTTGGCTTGCATTGCTTCCTGGACAACCACCAGTCAAGGGGAAATTTTTTGCTGAAAGACGTGAGATACACTTTTAAGTAACTTTGTCTTCACCATGTTGGCTCGAATTCTTCGTCGAGCCAAAATTACATTAAGAAGTTTTATGACTAAAACGAGGTTGACACTAGACAATATTGGTTCAGTTGATAGGCATTGTCTTCACTGCGACAGTACACGATTGGTATAGTTCATAGGCATATGTATTTCTGTGTTTTGTCGAGTGGTGTTTTCTTGTACTGTGTGTTTTATGTTATATTTTGTATTTACTCTCATCCTTGTATTCACTTTCACCTGTTATAAACTGACAGTTTACTTCTATCTTTGAAAAAATTATTGTTAATTTTCCTATAATAATATCAGATTATTAACTATAGATAATATCAATTTAGTAGTTTTTTTCCCTATAATAATACAAACTTTTGTTTATTAACTAATATATTATTTTTTTGTCGTATAACCTCTTATAGTGTGATTTTAACATGTTAGAGAATTATCTAAAGAAATAGCCCTTAAGTTGATATTATTCATACTTAATTAAAAGTTAATATTGTTGTAGAAAAATTAACAAAAACATTGAATTATTTACTATAATTTTTCCTCCATCTTTATATTTTGTATCTTTGCATTCAAATGCCATCTACCTAAATTGTCATTTTGCTGTGTGGGCTGTCACATAGCATTTATGTCCTGTAGTTTCAGCATTTAGTAAAGAACTATTGCAAAATCAGTTAATTAGGCTAAACCTTTCTAATAAATAATTAGTTAGCATTAGTTTGAATTTTCATTTGTAAAAACTAGAAGTACTTTAATAAATGGAACTTTTGTCAAAAGCCAAGAGTTTTTTTCATAGAGTAGGCTTTGAGGGTTTTGAACGTATGTAGGATCTTTGTTATGCAATTATCAGGAATGATTTGAATGCTCATTAAGATACTTTTTTTTTTTAGTTTGGAGCCTCCAAATTTCAATGTGAGCAAATACTTCATGCATTTGAAATTTGGTATTGAGTAAACTAACATTGAAAACTACAGTGGAAAAGCTATAATGAACATTTGGGTATAATATTAATATTGGACGTTGATTTATTTTTTGAATAATTTATTAAAAATAATTTTAATGTTAACTTCTTTGAAATTGAAAAACTTAAAGTAGACAAAACAAAAAGAAAAGACGGAGTAATTTTTTTAAGACACTCATTTTATTTTTTGAAAATTATCGACATTACTTAATTTTTTTCTAATTTCACCCTAATAATAAATGAGTTAAGTGATTAGCAAGTATATTTATGAATGAACACCTAGCTCGTGCCCATTTCTAGCCTTAATCTTCAACTATATCTCTCAATTTTTTATCAGAGCTGAAAATTTAACCATATTTGATTTGATGTATATTCCATTGACTCAACTTAATTTCCTATGCCTTGTCAGCATTTGTTATCTCATAAGCTATTTCATTTAAGAACAATGTCTGAAATATATTATTACATATAGTGAAATTTTTGAAATTTTAGGGTTTAATTTTTTTTTTCTCTCTGTGTTTTAATCAACCAAACCCCAAACATTTCTTCTTGGACCTGCAAATATTCTCCTTTAAGTTACTTTTTGTCTAGGAAACTTTGTTCTTGTGTATAGGATCTTAATGCTTCTCTACTTACTGCGTTGAATAGGGTTTAATTAACATCACCAAATGAATATTATAAAATGAATATAATAAATTAAAAATATAAAAATATTAAAAATTTGTATGGTGGGGTATATATAAAAGTTGAAAAGGAAAAAAAAAAGATATAGAAGAATACTTAAATGTTCGAAAAAATTTAAAAAGGAAAAATATAAAATAATAAAATATGATGTGATAAAAGAAATAATGACGTGTCAAATGGAAAAAGATTGAGAAATATTTGAGAGATGTACATGCTCTTATCACACCTAAATCCTCCATCCAACCTTTGATCCCCATTCCTGAATTCTCCCCATCAACCACCCATGTCTTACCGCTTCCTCATTCGTTCTCTCCGCCGCACAATCCCTTCACTTTCCACCACCACAACCACCATAACCACCACAACCACCGCCACCACCTCTATTCATCCTAACCTAAACCATAGCCCATCATTTTCTATCCTCAATCGCCGGACATATGCCTTCTCCTCCGCCGAGGAAGCGGCCGCAGAACGCCGCCGACGAAAACGCCGTCTCCGCATCGAGCCACCTCTACACGCCCTCCGTCGCGATAATTCTTCTCGTCCTCCTCCTAACGCTTCCCGTCTCCCCGACACCACTTCAGCACTCACTGGCCCGCGCCCCAATCTCCATAACCGGGCCCAATCCCTAATCCGGGCCAACGACCTAGATAGTGCTTCAATCCTCGCCCGCGAATCCGTTTTCTCCAAAACCCGACCCACTGTCTTCACTTGTAATGCCATTATCGCTTCCATGTACCGCGCAAAAAGGTACGATGAAGCTGTATCTCTTTCAATTTTTCTTCAATGTGCAGAACATTGTTTCTTACAATTTTTTGATTGTTACTCATTGTGAGTGTAGAAGGGTTGATGTGGGTCTTGAGGATTATAAACATATTTTAGCTCAGGCTCCTTTTGGTCCTTCTGCTGTTACTTTTAGGCATTTAACTAAAGGGTTAATTGATCTTGGGAGGATTGGGGAAGCCGTTGATCTTCGTAGGGAAATGCTTAACAAAGGTTTAGGGGCCGATTCTCTTGTTTATAATAATTTGATTAAAGGGTTTTTGGATTTGGATGATTTTAATAAAGCTAATGAGTTTTTTGATGAGCTTAAGGAGAGATGTCATGTGTATGATGGCGTTATTAATGCTACGTTTATGGAATGGTTCTTCAACAAAGAAAGAGGGAAGGAAGCTATGGAATCGTATCGGGAGTTGCTTGATCGTCAGTTTAAGATGATACCTGCTACTTGTAATGTGCTTCTTGAGGTGTTGATTAGGTATGGAAAGAAGAAAGAGGCTTGGGAGTTGTTTGATTCAGTGCTCGATAATCATACTCCCCCGAATTTTCAGGCTGTGAATTCAGATACTTTTAACATAATGGTGAATGAGTGTTTTGCAGAGGGGAAATATGAAGAAGCTGTTAGTACATTCAGAAAGGTAGGTACAAAGATGGGATCTAGGCAGTTTTCTATGGATGTTGCTGGTTATAATAACATTATTGTAAGGTTTGCTGAGCATGGAATGATTGAGAAGGTAGAGGAGTTTTTCACTGAGCTAAAATCGAAATCGTTGAGCCCTGATGTCACTGGATATAGAACACTGATTGATGCTTATCTTAAGGACCAAAGGATTGATGATGCTGTGCAAATGTTTAATTTGATGGTTAATGCCAATTTGAGAGTGATTCCTGCATATGCCAATAGATGGTTTACTGAATTGATTCAGAATAACAAAGCCATTGAATGCTCACAAATCTTGACAAAAATGGGGGAAAAGGAGCCAAAACCCGACCCATATACCTATGAAATTGTCATTTAAGGTCTGTGTTAAACATACTTAGTTTCTTTTAAAAATAATAGCAACATTATTTTAGATAGTCTTTGAAATATATATATATACATTTGTCTCTCTCTCTTGTAATTCAATAGACATAAAAATGAATAAGAAAATTTAATCCCTTCTTTTCTCTGATCTACTCTCCCTTCTTCTCTGAAATTTCTTATTATTCTTGAACATTGAATGATCAAAATCAACATGGTATCAGATATATAGGTTATCATTGCTTCCAATTGCAGTTTCGTTTATCTCTCCATCATTTGTTTTCAGTTTCGATTGTTTCATATTGTTCTTCCTCACTCTATCTTCGCCAACGAAAATCGCTTGTTTTGTTCATTCGCAAAACCCTAATCAAGATTCTGGTTTGTTCTTTCTTTATCTTCTGCTTGATTATCTTCTGATTCGCAAATTGATTGATTGCTTGTTTGGTTTGTTTATCAATTGATTTGTTCTATTGATTTTTTTTTTATGCGAATTGATTCTTTTGCTTCAAAATTGGTTTGTTCACGCTGCTATCTTCTGCTTGACAAATCAATTGTTTATCTTCTGCTATCTTTTGCTTTATCATTTGTTCGTTCACCCTATCGTTTGCAATGACAAATCAAGATCCTAGTTTGAGTTTTCTTGACCATTCCGATCCTCTATTTCTTCATCCTGCTGACCATCCTGGTTTATTGTTGGTCTCTAAACCATTTAATGGTTCGAATTTTGGTTCATGGAAGAAATCTATGTCAATCGCTTTATCAGCAAAGAACAAATTAATCTTTATCAGTTCCAATTCTCAGCCTCTTGCCACTGATCTGAAGTTTCCTCAATGGAAGAGATGCAATGATATGGTTACCTCCTGGATTTTGAATGTCTTATCTCCAGACATTGCTGACAGTGTTCTTTATTCGGATTCCGCTCACGACATCTGGAAAGAACTTGACGATCGCTATGGCCAAGCAAATGGTGCCAAGCTATTTCAATTAGAGAAAGATATTCGTTTATCAGGCCAAGGTACAAATGATATCGCTGGATACTTTACTAAATTGAAGAAAAATTGGGATGAGTTAAACACTTTATCTTCTCTGCCTATTTGTTCTTGTGGTGCTGCACAAGCCTTGCAAAAATTTAATGACGATCAACGACTTATTCAATTTCTTATGGGACTCAACAGTGATTACAATCACATCAGAGGTAATATTTTAATGATGACACCCTTGCCTTCTATAAGTCAGGCTTATGGCCCTATTATCTCAAGAAGAGAAGCAAAGAGAAGTTCATGCCTCTTCACCTTTTTTCACTAAATCAGCCTCCATGAATGCATCACATCATACTCAGGTTCATCTGCAAATTCAACAACATAATCAAAGTCAGAAGCAAAAATTTGATGGCAAAAGGTTCATATGCACTTACTGTAAGAAGCCAGGGCATCCTGCTAGTAAATGCTACAGACTTGTAGGTTTCCCTAAGGATTTTAGGTTTACTAAAAATAAGAAATTTTCTGGTAATACTGTGTACCAACAGGTCAATGACGTTTCTCCGTCTGTAGAGACCTTCATCAACAATTGCACTTCTTGTAACAATGACAATGGCCATCAGCATCCTTCTCCAGATTTCCAATCATGGAACTCCAACAATCATCCGCACAATATATCTCAAGCTCAGTTCAATCAACTCATGACTATGATGAGTAATCTACAAACAGATAGTAAACCTAATACTCAACCTGGCGATAATAATCATCATCCTTATTCTGGAGGAAATACTGGTCAGGCATTCACAGCTACTAATTTTTCTGGTATAACTGCATTTTCTTCTCATTCTTTCTCTGGTAATTGTATTTCTTATACTGGTTGGTCAGCTGCTGATTATACTTGGATCATTGATACTGGTGCTAGTGATCATATGTGCCACAATGACAATCTGTTCATACAAACACACAGCCTTCCTAAAGCATATCATGTTACTTCGCCAAATGGTCATGTTGTTCATGTGCATAAAGTAGGTTCTGTACACATTCATCCTGATATCATTCAACATAACGTGCTCCATGTTCCTCAATTCAAGTACAACTTGCTTTCAATAGGCAAATTATGCAATCAGTCTTCCTCTTATGCTCTTTTCACTAATTCTAAATGTTATTTTCAGGGCCCCTTAATGAAGAGGCCTCTGGAACTTGGTGAAATCCACTCTGGGCTATATCTTCTACAACAATTTCCCACTTATCAAACTTCAAAAGCAGCCAAAACTATTGCATCTCATCCACACAAGAATTACAGAGATTCTACTCAGATCAACAAATCTTGTAATCTAGTTGATTACTTTTCTACAAATAAATGTATTCCCAATTCCTCTCAACTAGATAATACAAATAAAACTATTGATGCATCTCTCTTCTTTTTCTATAAATAAAGCTTTGTGTAATTCTGTTCGATATAATGAAAATGGTCATATTTGGCACCAAAGATTGGGTCACTTGCCCTTATACAAGCTTCAACAGCTCTCTTTTTTTCCTAATAATTCTATTGATACTATTAAATGTTGCGATGTTTGTCCAAAAGCTAGACAACACAGGCTACCTTTTCCTCTCAGTCAAACACAATCTTCCCATCTTTTTGAACTTGTTCATATTGATGTTTGGGGACCTTATCACACAGCTACTTATGGAGGATATCACTATTTTCTCACCATAGTTGAGGATTTTAGTAGAGCTACTTGGACTCACCTTCTCAAAACCAAAAGTAATGCTTTTCCTCTTCTTCAGACTTTCACTGAAATGATCTTCACTCAATTCAATGCTAAAATCAAAATTTTCAGATCTGACAATGCTCTTGAACTAGGGTCCAGCAGAGCTGCCACTCAATTTTTTCAGTCTAAGGGTATTATTCATCAAACAAGTACTCGAGATACTCCTCAACAAAATGGCATAGTTGAGAGAAAACATCGCCACTTGCTTGAAACAGCTAGAGCTCTTTTCATTCAATCTAAATTACCTATCATTTTTTGGGGAGATTGCATTCTCACAACTACTTATCTAATCAATAGGTATCCAATGCGCATTCTTCACAATAAATCACCATTTGAAATCCTATTTGGCCATCCACCCTCCTATTCTCACCTACGGTCTTTTGGATGTTTATGCTATGTCTCCACTCTTAGACAAGGACGTGACAAATTTCAACCACGAGCTTCCCCTTGCATTTTCCTAGGTTATCCTTTAGGTAAGAAAGCTTATAAAATGTATAACCTTGATACTAACAAGATCCAGATATCCAGGGATGTTGTTTTTCACGAATCTCTTTTTCTTTCTCTCAAATACATCAACTCTTACTTTCCTCTTGCTACTGACACATCTTTTGATTTCCCTTATTTTTCTTCAACATCTACTCACTCTGTCCCTCTACATTCTCCTCTCAGTACCTCTCTATCTCCTTCTACATCTCATTCTTCACCCACTGTTCACACTCAACAACCTCACACTCAGGTTCTTGTCCTAAGAAGATCAGTTAGAACAACACACCAACCTCTCTACTTAGATGATTATGTTTGCAGTCATGCTATGTTGCATTCTCCACATTCTAATATTGCTTGCATTCATGATTGTCATCACACATTAACATCATCTTTTTCTATTCCAAATCTTTTATGCTGTTAAACTGATTCAACATTGTCTCCCTCTGATAATGAGCTACATGAACCTTCAACTTATGAAGAGGCTGCTGCCATACCTGCTTGGTAGGTTGCTATGCAACAAGAGTTTTCTGCTCTTAAAGCCAATGATACATGGGTAGAGGCTGCATTACTTAAGGGTAAAAAGCCTATTTCAAGTAAGTGGGTCTACAAAATCAAAAAACGTGCTGATGGTACTGTAGAGCGTTACAAAAGCAGGTTGGTTATCAAAGGATGTACTCAAAAAGCTGGAATAGATTATACTGAAACTTTTTCTCCAGTTGTTAAAATGACTACCATACGTAGTCTTATTGCTACCACGGTAAAAATGAATTGGACAATGCATCAATTAGATGTCAATAATGCATTCTTACATGGGGATTTGCATGAAGATATCTACATGAAACCTCCTCCTGGATTCATTCTTTCTGATCCCACAAAAGTTTTGAAGTTAAAAAACTCCTTGTATGGTCTCAAGCAAGCTTCAAGACAATGGCATGCAAAGCTTTCTACAGCATTAAAATCCAAAGGTTATATTCAATCAAAAAATGATTACTCCCTTTTTTATAAAGCCATGGGCAAGCATATCATATTTGTAGCAGTTTACGTGGATGATATTTTACTCACTGGCAATCATTTGGAAGAAATGCACAATCTTAAAGCATTTCTGCATTCCACCTTCAAGATAAAGGATTTGGGTAATTTACATTATTTTCTTGGCATAGAAATACTATATGTTTCTAATGGTGTGATCATGACACAGAGGACATTTGCAGCTGACTTATTAAAGGAATTTGATCATTTCAAAGCAACTCCTGCACATTGCCCTTTGGAAACTAAACTTCAATTGAGATCAGACACTGGCAAGCCAATCCCAGATCCTAGTCTATACAGAAAACTGGTTGGTAAGTTGAATTACTTAACAAATACAAGACCTGATCTTGCATATGCCGTACAATTTTTAAGTCAGTTTTTACAAGATCCTCGAGAACCTCACTGGCAAGCTGCTCTGCATACTTTAAGATACTTGAGTAAGGATTATAGCAAAGACATTTTCTTCAATACATCTACTGATTTGCACCTTGAAGCTTACTGTGATTCAGATTGGGCCTCTTGTCCCAATACCAGAAGGTCAGTTAGTGGGTACTTTATCCTTCTAGGTGGTAGTCCCATTTCATGGAAAAGTAAGAAGCAAACTACAGTTTCTTTAAGCTCTGCAGAGGCTGAATATAGGTCAATGCGCAGGGTTACAGCTGAACTCGCCTGGCTTACCCGGTTATTACATGAGTTCACCATTCCTAATGTTGTTCCTGTGCCCCTAAAATGTGATAGCCAGGCTGCTATCTACATTGCCCGAAACCCAGTCTATCACGAGCGCACTAAACATATTGATCTTGATTGTCATTTCGTGCGAGAAAAATTGCAAGATAGTCTAATCAGTTTGTCGTATGTTCCCACAAAACACCAGCTAGCTGACGTTTTCACCAAAAGTCTTCCTGGACCAGATCATCAACTTTTGATCTCCAAGTTGGGGATGTTATCACCCTCCAACTTGCGGGGGGTGTTAAACATACTTAGTTTCTTTTAAAAATAATAGCAACATTATTTTAGATAGTCTTTGAAATATATATATATATACATTTGTCTCTCTCTCTTGTAATTCAATAGACATAAAAATGAATAAGAAAATTTAATCCCTTCTTTTCTCTGATCTACTCTCCCTTCTTCTCTGAAATTTCTTATTATTCTTGAACATTGAATGATCAAAATCAACAGTCTGTGTAGTAGTGGTGCATTGGATTTGAGTCTGAATATGGTTGGTGAGGTGATGAGGTACGGTGTTGGTGTCACTCCTTCATCGGCTAGGATGATGATGACGATGATAATAGTGAATTTTATCTAAATTAATTAATGTAAGTAAGAAAAAATAATTAAGAGAATCTTTTTAAATAAAGTTGTTTGTAACTAATTTTTGCAATAAAGGTTCATTCGCAATAAAATGTACGTAAAAATTAGATTATTTAAAATATTTTAAAAAATGATATTATTAACAATGAAATGAACAATATGTTAAATTATTAGAATAATTTTTCTTATAACTAATAACTCTTTTAACGTATGCTTCTATGAAATAGGTTAGATAAACCCTAAATATTTTAGTACTACTATGACAATAATTTTGAGTTAATTTTTTTTTCATCATTTGTTATTATTGTTTTTTTTAAAGAAACCCTAACACTAAAATTGAATCAAATTAAAATACAAAACGTCTTTTTTATTAATCTATAAGTGACGGTTGGACACGTCATCCTCCAACATTTCTTTGGAGTGGGTGGCTACGACCGAGTGAACGTGTTCATTGTCATTCCCCTTCTTCCTTTAACCGAATTCCAGGTTTCCCTTCTGTACTGCTCACCCTATTTTTTCCTCTCACCATTGAACTACCTCCACTTTTATTGGGAGCTCAAAATTTTTTCATCAATTTTTGCTTGTAGACCATTTCAATTTTTAATTCCTTGATCAATTTCAATGACTATGCTTCGAAGAGCGTTTCCAGCTATTAATCGTCTCTTTCATTCTAAAATTGCTTCCCCCAATTACAATTCATATACTTCGCCAATCGCTGCTACTTTTACAATCAAGTATTTAAATTCTTCACTCATTTTTGTCTTTTCATGTCTTAAGATTGTAATTTTAATTGATTGTTTAATGTATGTATTCAGGAAAGCTCAATTGGTTCCTACCACGTTTCGATTTTATTCCGGTGATGTTGATTTTTCTGATGCGGAATTTAGAAGACGTACATTGAACAGGTTAATTTAGTTAATTTCTTTTGGTTTTGGGTAATTTTAGAATGGTATCGATACCTGTTGCGCAACATAATTGTTCATTGAACAATTGGTATTTGAATGAAGAGCTAATGTTGGAAATACGAAATACTAGTGTTAATTAACTTGATTATATTTTGAATAATTTAGGAGTGTTACTATATGACTACATGTATCATAGCCTTGTTTGATTTTGTGATGCAGGTTGCTGTATAGAAGTAAACAACGTGGGTTTTTGGAGTTGGATTTGGTTTTGGGTAATTGGGTTGAAGAAAATATTCATTCCATGGACGAAAGAGAAATTGAAGCTCTTATTCAAGTGCTTGATCTGGTTTGTGTTTGTTTTTCTTCCTACATTATGCTAATGTTCATTACAACTAATATGGCATATTTAAAATGGAAAGTATTGCATCTATTATGAATTACCTGACAGTGGTGAATACATAAACTAGTATAGGATTGGTCCGGACCAACTCAGCTACCATTTTCTCGTGTTATATGATTTGCAATCGCAGCATTGAAAGAGTTTTAATCAAAATTCACTAACGATAGTCTAGCCACGCTTGGACCTAGTTTCCCATGATACCGAAAGGTACCGATAGGCGATACTCCATCTGTTTCTTAAGCTTCTTGTTTTGAATATTATGGATGTATGTTTTAGGCCAAACCTTGACTTGAATACCCTAATCTATATGAAAAAGTATATCAATACGGGTTTTTGATAGATTCGTCTCAGACTATATTTTTCAAATATCATTCTTACAATAATTTTCTCAAACATACGATTGATAATGTTTGAGTTTTAAGTTTGCACTGAGATTTGCGCAAAAGACAAATGGGGACATGAGAAGAAACAGAGGGAGTATTATTTAGCACTAGAACAAGCTCTTGGGATTTACTTGAATGCATTACGAGTAAGCATTCTTATACTCTTAGACAGAGTAAGAGCATCCTCACGTTACTTCGTTTATAACTCAGACTAGTTTGTTAGGTGTTAAAGAACTATTATAGTGAATGCCCTTTAAGATTACTAGTTAAGTTGTTTTCATACTTTGAACATTTTATGAAGCATCTGCTCCTTGACTTCAGATTCTTGTATTGCACTTATGATTCCTTAGGTTGAGTTAAAACTATTTTAGTATGAGCTGTATGATTTATATCGTCCTGTAAAAGTTGGGAGTGTATCCATATACTGCTCTATAACACATATAATTTTATGGGCTTACTTCCCCTGAAGTTCAAAATAACTAATGTATATGCGTACAAATTTTAAACTTTTAATGTGAATGAATTCCTGCTCTGAAGTGTGTCAAATGGTGAATCTGTTGCTGTCAAATGGTGAATGAATTCTTGCTGTGAAGTGTGTCTAATTGATTACTCCTATTAATTAAGGTTGATGCTTTGATAAAGGAAAAAGCTAAGGTTTATGCTTAGTACCAAGAAGAGAATATAAAATTTGCAGATCATAGTATGTGAACTGTTCTCCTCATGGTCAGAGAGAGGCTCAATTTTCATTAATTTGGTCATGCATCTTTGTGGCTGTGATTTGACCCAGCATTCATGATGGACAATGGTTAATAGGCTTGGAATTACTGTGAACTCTGGATTTACAAAATAGCTTAATAGATCTTTAACTCAAGTTAAAATGATTTTATAGGTTCATTTGATATCATACTTTCTTGCACTAAGCCACCGCGGCTTCTCCTGGTTTTCGTTTTTCAGAAATTGATCCTTGATATTAACTCATTTTGCTAGTTGACTGAGATTTGTAGTACTACTGCTGTATGGCTGTTCTGGACCTCCCCATTCCCCTCCCTTTAAACAAAAAGAAAAAGAGAATTGAAACAGTAATGTGGCCCTTAAAGATCTTATTGGAATTCAAAGGCATGGCATAGTGATTAGGTTTTGGGACACGTGGGGCACCTTTTTGGTAGAAATACAAGTTACCATCCAAATTTTTTTTTTCTCTAGAATGAGTAACAATGATGGAGGAGTTAGCACATGTGTCAAGAAACGATGAGTTGTAACTCATGACACTCGGTTCTGAGAGTTCGTAAAACTTAGGGTTTTTAACTAAAATGAACATCTTGGTTCATGCTAGAGTAATTTGTTTCTTGACTGATCATTAGTTTGCTTCTGGTGTTTTGAAAGTCTCTCCCTGTCTATTTATTTTTTTATTTCTTGGTTTTTTGTAAGTCCCTCCTGGTGTATTTTATTTATTTACCAAGTCCATATATCTTCACTCAAACTGTGGTATCCTGGAAATTTGCGAATCCACTGGCACTGGTTTCCATTACTGATCCATGATAGTTTTGACTGTACAATGACCCATCTATTAGGATAGTCTTTTAAAAAGGTAGCATCCAAGGATAATCCTGTTCTGTTAGTTTTTGAATGGTTTACTATTGTGTTACTTTGATACTCTTATCACCCCACAGGGCATGTGTGTTAAAAGTTTTCCACATTACTTCATTATCTATTCAAGAAAATTACTTGATAGCCAGTGGTGAAGAAATAAGAATATTTTTCAATATCAAAATGTCCACTGAGAAACTCAATTGGGAAATTAAGGGGTGATGTCCGATGGTCCAATAAAAGAGCATGGGGAGTTGAGACAATAAAATAAACTGAGAAAATAGTTTTTGGATGCTGTGTCAGATCCTTAATCCATATTCCATACTCATGTTTGACACTCCTAGAGGAGTCCGAGTAACTGAGGTTCACTTACTGCTGAAATTATGGATTGCTGTGATCATATTTGGCCTTTAATCATCCCTTAATCACAAATTATAGTAGGGATTTAAAAGTGAAATTTGGTGCGAATTATGTTACGTTGTTCCTATTGCATAGTGCAGTTGGCTTCCACTTTGCTTTGTTAGCTTCTTGAAGAAAAGAATGGAAATGAAGAGCTTGAATTGGGTACTATTTAACTAGTCATCCTCTGAATTGATTGGTGTCCCTTAAGGACATTGACATTTATGTTTCGTATGAAGGTGGAGAGAGAAAAGAGTGCGCGGTTATCGGTATTAGAGAAAATAGATAG
This sequence comes from Amaranthus tricolor, assembly GCF_026212465.1. Lineage (NCBI taxonomy): Eukaryota > Viridiplantae > Streptophyta > Magnoliopsida > Caryophyllales > Amaranthaceae > Amaranthus > Amaranthus tricolor. The sequence goes on from NC_080059.1 coordinate 6,402,972, forward strand.
AAAACTACTAGACACAAATGTTAGCTGTTTTGTAGGACATGTCAAAGTGAAAGACACGGACCTGTTTTAAGAACAGTCAGGGTTTCATGGTTTTTTTGTGCTGCATGCCATCCTTGAATGATGGTGCATATTTTTCAATGTGTCTTGTACTTCAACTGATAACAACTGCTCATACTTTGGCAACATGAATTAATTCTGTTGACATACTTCATTAGGGTTTTCTTTCCACTATTTATGTTATGATCTTTTTTTGTGTGTTCCGTTCCAAAGTAGCCTCTTACCATGCTCATTACTTGGTGATCAAGTTTAAAAAGAGCAGTCCATGAGAACATCTAATGGTCAATTATGAAAATAGGTCAACTTTGACTCTGTTGGCTTGTTAATTACGATGTGGACCTGTGCTTCAAGCCCCATTGCAGGCTGTGTGAAGTCGAAGCATGATCCTTTAAATCCAAACTCAGAGTGCTCAGATGATGATGCATCTTTTGATACCAACAGAGAGGAAGGCTTGGAATGTCCAATATGCTGGGAGTCTTTTAACCTTGTTGAGAATGTTCCATATGTGCTATGGTGTGGTCACACACTATGTAAGCATTGCGTCCTTGAACTCCCATGGGCTGCTTTGAAATTCCCTACCCTACCCATGCAGCTTCCATTCTTCATCTCTTGTCCATGGTGCAATTTACTCTCTCCTAGGATTTACAAAAGTGCTCTTAGATTCCCTCGTAAAAATTACTTCATTCTATGGATGGTTGAGAGCATGAACGGGGATAGGAAGTGGTCCTCTGCATCTGCTAATGGGGAAGTCTGCCAACCTGGCTCCTCTGCTAACAATGGTATAAATACTCAATTCCACGCCAGAAACCATCGTGAATCACCAGAGGGGGCAGAGCTTCATCACAACCAAATAAGCCTTATACATCAGTACTTAGTGGGGAGAGATTCAACATGTCACTCCGCAAGTCATTGGCATTTGTAGTTAACTTGACGGCTAAACTTCCCCTTGTGGTAATATTTCTTCTTGTGACTCTTTATGCAGTGCCAGAAAGTACTGCCATCTTAGCTTTGTATCTTCTTATTACTGTTCTATTTGCCTTCCCCTCTTTCCTTGTGCTCTACTTTGCATACCCCAGTTTAGATTGGTTGATTAGAGAAATCGTCACTTGAAAGTAAAGACCTTTTTCTCTCTCCTGCCTTTCTATATTAGTGAACAAAAGCATTTTCCCTTTCTACAAGTAATCAATTTGTCGATAATCCCTTGCTTCAAACATCCTTGAATTTTACCTGGCTTCTTGCTGCAGAATGCTGAAATGTTCTGTGCACAGAATTGTACCTTATCGAATGTTGTACTGCTATTGGAGCTAGGTTATTACCTCCAAACTCAGTGCTGGCAAATGTAGAACCTTTGGAATCCTACACTTTTGGACTTATTGGACTTATTGGACTTATTGGACTTACTCATTTGTTAGTTCCTTCTCTGCAAGCAACTGCAAGTTTGCAACATATTCTACTCATTGGCATCCCTTCAACCATATTATCTTAGTTGGCATAACGTGTCATGTAATGTAAATCGTGACGTTTCTTCGATCTCACATGTTTGGTCACTCATTCACTCTTTTACAACGGTCTGCAAGTTATAAGTACATTAGCTACCAGTTGCAGAGATCTTTGCTGCTAGAAGTGTAATGTTTTTATTACCTCCTACTTCCTAGGGCTGTTGTTATAAAACACTGGCATTTATATTTGGGGTTTCCATAATTTGCTAACATGATTTTTTTTCCGGCCTTGTAGTTTGCCTAAATATTATTACTTTTTCTGTTTCTTTGAGTTTGCATCTTAAAGCTCAAATATGTGAGAACTTTTTGATTTCTAAAGTCAAAATTTAAAGGGGGAAGTACTTGTTTATTTTCATCAACTGTATTCGTTTTGAGATGCATCATGATTTATGCGTGTACTTTGATGTCATACAAATTTAGTGTGGGTTATGGTCTAACTCCCCTACTAAGCTATTCAAGCTGGCAACCTTTCTACGGCTACAACTATGCACTATTGCCCTAGAAACGCCTAAAATTTGCTCTATCTTCTAGAACTAAATACTTTTTGTAACATATTGTTAGATTGTAACAAACTTTTGTGGAGTGTTATTTTTTATAGGGATAGTGAACTAACACTCTTTTTAGCTATTGGTGTTAAATAGTGGGATTGTTCGGTAAAATTTAATGTAATTTACTTAGAAAAGCTGCTTAACAAGCTTATTAGCCATTCTTTTCTTACTCGTTAGTATTTTTCTTCACAATATTCATTTTCATCCATCACTATTTAGAAATGTGGGAATCAGTATTATTGTTTTCCTCTTAGATTACTTATTGGTGTTCTTGTTCTCTTGCTTTTTCTTGTTTCTATTATTATTAGTAGAATTATTGTTTTCATTTTTATTTTTTAATTGTTTTTACTTATTTATTTTATCTATATGCATATTATTTATCTTTCCCGATGTGGAAACTTCTCTTAATCTTTCGCGAGTCAGGGGACTCCTTTGGCCGCGCTCTCTTTTATGGGAATGAGTTGCCGCCGCCCTTCCCTCCCCAAACCCTGTCCATAGTTTTTAATGAGCGGGATACACTGGGTAGGATGATGATGATGATGATGGTGAATGAGTAACAGTGAATACTGCATATACATTGTACTTCTGTTTGGAGATTCTCTTATTTGTTTCAGTATGCCTGCAGGAAAACCCTGATCTGTGGAGGTGGCTCAGTGGTCAAGAAGAACCACCCCAGTCCCTCAGTGTGAATCCGGTGAGATTCTGAATGAGATTGTTAACTGACATTCTTGATCTCTAGTTTATTAATCATGCATGTAACAGTAATTTCTATTGATAGGTCTTCACTGCTGTTCGCAAGAAGGTTGCAAGCAATCTAGAGAACCATGCGGCTCCAGAGACACGAGCACCCCCAGGACAACCATGGGTTAGAGGATGGGATGACATTAAGAGAGGCAAAGACAGTCCTATATCTGGAAATCAGTAGTTCTAATGCAAAGAAATTCTCACATCTGCTTTAATATTCACACAGTAAAATAAGTTTGTATGTCTCATTTTCTGTTACTTGAATATGATCTTGACAAGATATTGAACTTCTAGTCCTTGCCATACAGGGCAAGAGCCGCAAGACAGTGCACACTGCACAATGGTTGAATTCCAGAGAATAATATACAATCAGAAGTTAGTATTAGTATTAGCTAGCTTGATAGCATGCCAATGAGTAATGCGTGTGCTAATTTATGGTCTAGTTGATCTTAATTTCATCTGTCCGTTCAGAATGGATAGTATGGTATTACTTATCAATTATGATTGACTTGTGTGCCACTGCAAAGTTGGGTGGGAATTGCAGGTTCTGCTGACTGTTGCTGCCCATCCCATTCTTATGTGGCTCTCCAGTGTCCATGCCCATGGATACGGTTTCATCATATACTGCTGTCTTGCTTCGACAATTGTGGCTCTTTCTCTTCAACATTGTTCATATTTTTCTCTTAACTTTCTAGCTTATCTACGTTTCCCATTTATAAATAATACTTCTTCAGTGATTTTGAATTTGCTGTAAAAATATTTAAAAAATTCTCACTTAAATATTTTGTGGCCGTGTTTGCGATGGAATAACCTTAGCGATGAGGATATAGTGATAGACTGATTTCAATTGTGAGTTTGTTGCTAAAGGCGTTTAGCAAAAATGAGGATATAGTGATAGACTGATTCCAATCGTGAGTCTGTTGTTAAAGGCGTTTAGCGAAGAAAATGGCGAGGAAACTGATCGTTGCTATATCTTTTTCTTTTGTAGTGATGAAGATAATAGAGTATTTGCCAACATGTAAATGTGAAAATGTCATTAAAAAAACCAAAACTCTCATGTCAAAGTTATTTAGCATTTTTTACTCACCATAAAAGACATTTTGTAATGTCTTGGAAAAGGTGAATAGAGAGATTTGTTCGCTATTTTTTAAGATGAAATTGCACATTTTTCAACCTTTTCTTTTGTACTTTTAGATTTTCAAAATTTTCATTCTAATGTGTCCTTTTTAAATTTATTGCTAAATAATTTTCGAAAATATGAAGCTAAGAAAATTGTTGACCATATATATGTTTGCTAACATCATCGGTGATTCTCAACTGATAATATTGTTTCTAATTTTTTCTGAGTCCTTCTGAATTTAAGCGTAGAATGAAGTGTGGTATTTGTGAGAGGCTCACACAACATGAATGTTTTGTATACTCAGAATAATATTCACTTCATGTGAAAAATGTTAGAGCAGGGAATGCTATAGGCCTATAGCCCTTTTGTGAGTATTTGAGAAACATAAATTTACTACCTTCTTCTTGGTGAGCTAAGGCCTAAGGATAGTATTGATATGGGCAATAGTCAATACTTAGGAGTTTGATGGATAACTCTCTAATCCTATTGACGTTTGGTGAAAAATACAATTTTAAAACTTGCGTAATTATAAATTTCAACTCTTAGTCTCATTAACCGTTTTATATTATTCATTGCAATATCTAACTCTTAGTCTCATCAATTATGTATTATTATAAATTTTAAAATGTTAATATTGTGAAAATATACATTAAAACAAAATAAAAAAATTCTCACTTAAGGCTTAGCCGTATTTTTTTATCTTACAGAAGTGCATAATAAAACAAGAATTGATTGTGGAAGTATATCCACCAACAAAATCAGAGGTTTCAGGTTTGAATCAAGGAAATGTCATTTGTTGTATTTCTTAGTTTTTGGACATGAACCTCTCAGAGGTTACGAATGACACCTCTTGATCATTTGGGTTTAGTCGATTGTCTCTTAATTAATTTAATTGTTTGTGATTCGTTGTTGGCTAGAGTCAAGAATCATAAATTTATCAAGTGCACAGTTAAAAAACTAGTAATTATAAATTTCATCAATGCCAAAAAAATAAAATAATAAATTCAGAGTTAGTGTTTGCTAGTAACTTCCTATATCACATGAGGTTAGTTACAAATATATAGTAATAACTAATAAGGTGGAGAAATAAAATGAAAAAATAAGTTATTATTTACTAATATATTGATTTAAATTAAATAAAATTTGTAGGTCATGTTTAAACATACAAATTGTTGAAATTTGTATATGAGAGATTTATTTGGAAAATATAGCAATTCCTTTAAGAGATATTATACAAATTGGTATATGAAATATACAAATTGATATATGAAAGAATTAATTATAATTTTAAAAAGTTAAATGCAAGTATCGCCTAAAAGACCCCTAAAAGTAGCTCTAAAACTTTTAATTTCAAATAATAATATTTTTTTTTGGAAAAAAGATTTTAGGTGGGCATAAATAATAGTTCTTAAAAGTATTTGGATATTAGAACCACTAAATATCCCTATTCCCTAACCAATCCATCATCACCTTCTCCGAACTCAACTCCATAACTCCATAGTTGATAGGAGTATCTATCTATCTGAATTCCACACTACTTTTATTCTCAATTTACGGGCTTTGCGATGCTGCTATAAGTAGAACAATTTCATTGAGCAAAGCTACCAACAAAAAAAAAATCCCCAATTCCCATTCCCCGTTTCTCAATAATTATGCCATGATTAGGGATTAATAACTGAAAAAAGAACAAAAAAATGGGGGAGGGAGATGAAGAATCAAATGGGGGGTGGAGCAAAGCAAGAGGGTTGGTTATTAAAACGCTGTTAGTTGTAGGAGGAGCTCTTTTTATCCGTCGCCTTACTAAATCAATCACTCGCCGTGATCATGCCCGTTTCGTTTCCCATTCTCTATCCGGTGAAAAGGTTTATTCTGCTTCTGAATATCTTCGATTTTAAAATTTTATTCATGGTTTTTTATTAAACAAATTTGACTGATTATTGAAGTGGGTGTGTGTTTTTGGTTTAGAATTCTCGAGAACAAGCTGTTAGAGACCCTGAACATTATTTCAATTTGAGGTATTACTTCGTTTACTCTTCCATGATTTTTGGATTGGTTGTTTGTGACTTTATGATTATTTTGGAATTTAAATATTGAAAGATGTTTGGGTTTTTTTCATTAATGGATAGAGTTTCTTAACGAGATTTCCAGTTCTCGTTTTAGGACATGTTTGCTGTTTCAATTTGGCTTTAATTGTTTCCAACTTAAACTTTGAGGGAATTGAAGTGTAAGGAAGGCTAAGAAATGATGTGGGATATAATTTTCTTTGTTTGAGTATCGATTTTGGAGAGGATGAATTTGGAAGCTAAGAGATTTGAAGGGATTAAGGGGTTTGGTATGAGAAGTGTATTGCTTAAAAGGGGTAAGTGTAACAATTTTTCCCATGTCATTGTTTTAACAAAGTAAAGGAATCACCTATGACAAAGTAATGGAAACATTACCCACACAATCAAAACAAACATTAAGTAACGAGTTTGCTTATTTGATTCCATTGACGATCCTTAATATTAGTTACCAAATGCCTCTGAGTCCATTAATTTTGTTAATTATCAAATCTTTTTAAATGTGGAAATATTTGGATAGGAAAATGTCATTTCTCTTCCTCCTCATTACTTTCCCTCTAAACAAACAAGGGGACCTTCCTTATTATTCCCTCTCCTTCATTTCCATTCCCTCCCCTCCTAAATTGTTGTCCAAATCAATTGTTTATGAAATTGATAAGTTTAGGGAAGGGATAATAAGTTGAAATTTAGGATATTAGCAATCGAAGTTTAATCCACAATTGCATTGGCTTCAAGCTAGATAAGGGTGATTCATGTAGGCCATGTTTGGATTGTGGTAAATAAAAGTCAACGTAAGAAAACAAAGGCTAATCAATAGAATATGGTTGTTGGAAAGAGAAATAGTTGTGAAGTGATGAGAAGGGGAGGGGGAATTAGTTCTTCTATTTTAGGTGAATATTTACCTTAGTGGTGTGGGGAAATATTCCCCTCGCATGAGGGAAACAATATCTCATTTTCTTCATATTCATCATTTTACAATCTTTTCTTTGCCACCACATTCCTACTAGTCCACCTCTATCTATCTTCATTTTCGTTGTTGGAATTTTTATTTCTCCCTGTTATTTACTCTCAATTCAAGCATGACCTTAAGTCTGTAAGGTTTTAATATGTGTTTTTAGCAAATGCTGTATTCCATCTTAGGGGATAACTAGTATTTTGGAAATATTTAGTGAAGTTGTTATGAAGCTCAAAATTAGATTGAAAGATGGGACGTTGTTGGTTAGGCGGAGAGATAGAGTCTTAGCTCCAAAAGGAGCAAGGCGCATTGAAGCGCAAAAGGATCCCAAAACCTAGGGGTTAGGTGAAAGTGTGAGCTTTTGTTGGGGCACCTTTGGTTCAACTGTTTATTAAAAAATTCTAGAGCATATTTGGGACTTAAAATAATATAATATTCATATTATCATTACTTCAAAGATCTAAAACCATTTATTATCATTGCGCTAATCTACTATTATAGTGAAAAATAGCATTAAAGGGTACATAAATTTACATTTTAGAGCACTTCATATGGTTGTGGTCCATATAGTTGTTGCAAAAAGAAAGAAATATAAAATAAAGAAAAAAATCTTAAGAGAATAAAAATGAAAAAGAAGACAAGACATAAAGATAGAGGAGGAGGGAATTATAAGAAGAAAAATGAAGAAAATTATAAGAAAATAACAAAAAATGTAGACAAATTATCAAGGAAAATTGAAAATGGAAAAATGAAATTACTAAAATAAAATGATCCATAAGAGAAGAAAAAAGATGAATAATCTTAAAAACAACAAAAAATGAAAAATGCACAACAAAGGATATGAAAGAAAAAAAAAATATTACTCAAAAAAAAGAAAATAAAAATAGGGATTGTACCTAGTGCTATGGAGGCCTACGAAAAGAGGTCCACAAAGTTGTAAAATCGTTAGCAAAACTTTATTTTTCCTTTCTTTTTCTCTCTTTGTAAACAAGAGCAAATCCTTCTTCATTTTTCTTCTCTCTTCAAAGAATACTACTGTTTTGTCTAAGTGTTATTTGACAAATTACTTAAAATATTTCCTCTCATTTAAAATCCAAAACACATAAAATGCAAATAGCACGAAGGCGCAAAAAAGCGCAAAAGGTGTACAATAGTGGTGCCTCAATGTAAGGTGTGCCCAAGGTGCTCTTTTTAAATCTAAGGATGGAGGAGTTATCACTTTTAAATTGGATGTGACCTTTTACCTTAGCGGAGAATGGTGGTTGACTATTATTACTCTCATTTAAAGAATGCACTCAATTACAATGAGTTGATCTGATTGCCTGATTCTAACCACATATCATCTCAAGACTCAAAAGAGTCAAAGTTACTATTGAAGTAGGATGAATGAAAATCTTTCATTTTGGTGATTGTTCTCTGCTGTTTCTATAGCATAAAAAGTAACATTCATTACAAATGTCACCAAACTAAAAGCATCATATCATTTATACCCAAGAATTCCTTAACATATCATCCATCATTATGAATGTATCGAAAAACACACTTGCTATTTTGTTTCTAGAACTCTGATTTTATTTGTAGTTTCTGAGCTATTTGTAATACAAGCACTACAACTATAGTAGTCTTTTGAGTCTATATACATGGAATCAACAAAGACTTGCATGAGTTGAGAAAATGGAAGGATAGAATATGATTTGAATTGGCTAAACGATATTGATGCTTCATCTGCCAGTTTGTAAAGAATGATCAACCATCTTTATACTTTAGTGTGTTTGGATAAAGAACTAGGACGGAGAGGTAGGGGGGTGGTGAGGGAGGGGAAGGGCAGGGAGGGGGAGGATAGGAAAGGAAAGATAGGGAAGGCTGATCTTTCCATATCTCTTTACAGAGATTTGTTTTTACAATTTTGGATTGTCAAAGGCTCGTAGTTCCTTCCCTCATTTTCTATTTAAATGGAGGAAAATACATTCCTTTATTTTTCTACTCTTTCTTTCCTCATACATGCTATCAAATTCTTGATATACATGCTCAGTGTTGTATGATTTTGGAAGTGTTCAACCAATATAATGTTTGTTGGTACAAAATTGAGTATCGTAAAGATTATATTTTGTAGGATGGTTGCCTGTCCAGCTGCAGAAATGGTGGAGGGTTCACAAGTGTTATACTTTGAGCAGGTAATATATATGATGTGTATTATCTGGCTTTAGACTCACATATGATAACATTTTGTTTTAAGAGCTGTTATAATCTATCAACAGGCATTCTGGAGAACTCCTCAGAAACCCTTTCGACAGGTATGCCTCACGTATATCTTTTAAAGTTTAAGTAGATCATCAAAAGTTGTCTAATTTCATTTATTCTCCATGACCTGTGTTACTTGCTCAAGATGTTCATTGCACTTTCAGAGTCTGGAACTTTAAATTTTGTCGAAAGATATAACTTACTATATTTAAATGGAGAAGACAAGATTCCTTCTTACCCTCTGTCAGTCTGTACTAAACAAATACTTTTTTCTAAACGTGTGGATGTGGATTTAAATGCGTCAATCTTCATTGACATTCAATGTTGATTACTCTTTTAGATATTGCCTTGTTAGAATTTGCTGATGGTGATTCTCCCATGTTGCTAATTGTGGGCATTGTATTACAGAGGTTTTATATGGTGAAACCTTGTTCCAAGGAGATGAAATGTGATGTGGAGGTAAGTTTTTTAGCTTATGTAAATCGAGAATTCTGTCATAGCAAGCCAAGTGATAAAACTTTGTGTAAATTAAGAAGATGACATCGATAAATTGACAGTTGACAGAAAGTAGAGATCTATTGGTATCAAAGTGCAAATTCAGGAGGATATGCTTGCATGAGGCATGATACTCTTGCAAATGTAAATTAGAAATTAACAAATCGATTCCCTAATCCTTCCTGTTTTTCCAATACATTTGCTTTAATGAACCAATATATTTTTTTCTCTAACAAAGTCTTTTTTTCTCTTCTTTTTTCTCCAACTGATCCCACTATATCTCCAGTATCCATATGGCAACTTCTATCAGTTTCTTATCTTCTTGCAGTTCACACACTGAACCACAATAAATGACTTTCTTACTCTGATCCTCATCAGATCCATACTTATTTTTTCTTCTGTTTTGACTTTTTTGTGGAAACTAGCCTTAACATCTAGTTCTATCTGTATATTAGCTCTATTCTTTCCACCACTTGTGACCCCAAAATAAATCATCGTCATATCCTCTTCTCTTACTGGAAGCTGGAAGAATTTGTTTCTCTGTCATCATCATCATACCCAATGTATCACGCTCGTAGGAACTATGATTAGGGTCTAAGGAGGAAGGAAGGCGGCAATTCATACTTATGTCACCATCACTTTTTTCCTCCAAAAAGTTCAGATCTAATATGTCATCTTTTTTGACAATGGCAGTTAAGTACATATGCTATTAGAGACATGGAAGAGTATAAGAATTTCTGTGATCGACCAAAGGATCAACGTCCACTTCCAGAAGAAGTGATTCGGGTGAGTCTGCTCCAGCATGATGTAATCTTCTGTATGGAACATCAATCTTCAATTCCTTTGAGTTATGCTAGTTTCTTGAATAGAAAATTTAAGCTTTGTTATTTCAGGAGCATGCTGAAATGTTAATTTCTATGAAGTGGTATGGTAGATTTAAAATTATATCTATGGTATTGGAGCTGTAGGCCATTTTGTGATTAACAAAAGAAAAGAAATTTCCACTTGGCTGAAAGTAATCTGTTTATCATGATTGTTTAGAGATTTTACTCCTGCGAATCTGCAATGTCATTGTATTCATCATTCTAAAAACCTTTTGTGCAGCTAGTCACTAAAACCTACTAATATTTACATCAATTATTTGCTGTATGGTTCTGTAGAGCAGTTTCTAATTGTTATCGAGTGTGCAAAACTTGAGTTCTTTGTATCATGTTTCAACTTAAATAGATGATGATGGGATATTGTTTCTTATCATGAAAGATACCCTATTCATAAACTCATCAAATCACATTCTAAGCTTATTAACTGTGATCAGAGATTAAAATTGTTTCCCTGGTGCTAAATACCCTATCTGCTCAGTGCCCTTAAATAGATTCAACGTAATTTTGCTTTGATCACATATATGTACCTTTTCTTTTCTCACCCAATTTGAAATGTCTTTGGTGAAGAAGTATGAAAAATAAACCTTATAAGACAGCTGTGCCTTTTAGATTATTTATAGTTGACTGGTAGTAAAGATTTTGTATGTTTCTTTGATGCTCTATGGATGATGTCAAAAGGGAGTGAGAAATAGTCTAAAGCTCTATAATCAGGAGCCAAGTAACTAACCAATTCCTTCCACTCGGTTGCCCCTTCTATTTATGTAATTAAGATGATTAGCCCATAGTGATGAAACTAAAGTATCAGGATCGGTAGCATCATTTAAAAATTGCGATTCAACCCGATTCCACCGATCCCACCTGATTCTGACTCTATGGGTGATCCTAGTCGCTGTGACCGATCTGGGTCGTAGAATCGTACGATTCCACAATCCAAATCGTGATTCTAACAACCATGGATGAAACACTGGATCCTTGATTGTTCAGTAGTAAAGCAACTGATCATGTCCCTTGCTTTAGCTTGATACAGACTTACAGTCAAGTGTATACACTAGCATGGCTTCTCATTTGAGACTGTTTTGCAGGATATAGGAGAACATTTGACAACTATTCCTCTCAAATGCTGTGAACGTGGGAAACGATGCTTATATGAAGGCAAAACACCACCAGAAGGGTTTCCCAATACATGGGTGAGTACGTTTCCCATTTCATTATGTGCTTCTGTAATAGACTGATTCTGCCTTTGTGAATTTTAGAAGAATCCAGAAATGTAATTGAGATTAGAATAGAATTGTAGATCTTATTGATGTAATTGATGGATTCAAGATCATACATGTATTCGAGAGGCTTGCACTCTTCCAAGAATATGCATGACTCGCTAAATCTGTGTATTCGATATTCTGATATCTCTTCCTAGTTCCTACTATCCTTTCCTTATTTATACTAGTTTTCCCCGCCCCTTATTTTATAACTAAAACAAAAATACCCACATTACCCTCATATCCAAGGTATGACAGCTTCGTAATGTCTCTTTCATCCATATTTTTGTTTATTCTCCTTTAACTTCGGTAGAGTTTTAATTTGCCGTGAGCAAAATCTTGTTTCCTGTTCAATATCGACTCATCTGTCCTTTTGCCTGCACAGAACAATGCTACATACTGTACATCGGAGATGGCCGTCTTGAAAAACAATGAAATACATATGTGGGACCGAGGGTATGATGATGATGGAAATCATGTACGTTCTTAAGAGTGGCCTGTAACTATTCATTTGGAATTATTTATTTTCTTGCTAATATATATATATATATATATATATATATATATATATATATATATATATATATATATATATATATATATAATTAATTGTGAACTGCATTGCTGAAAACTACAAACTACAGGTTTGGGGCGTCAAAGAAGGCCCTTACGAATTTAAACCTGCATCTACGTCCAGTTTCAAGGACATGTCAGCTCCTGTAAATTTGTTATCTCCGTTATCTTTGGACAAACGAATAGAGGGCTCATTTGTTCTACAGGAATGATTACCAACACTACCTGTATATGTATTTTGTAATATTTTTGACATTTAATAGATAGTGTAGAAGCAAGTATTAATTATTTGAGCAAATCCCTGTTCAGTCACTGTACAAATTCCGGACAGTTGATCTAGTCCAGTTTTTGTTCCCTGACACTTAAATGTGAAAATTCTTACTTGGAAGTTCTATCAAATAAGAAAAATTTTGATCTGCTCTTCATTTGGTACCAAAAATTTTTGGATTTTAGTTTTCGCTGCTTGTCGTTTTGGAGGAATTTTTGTTCAGCGTTATGGATTCCGAAGCCACCTTTTCAAATCTCTCAACTTCTAGATGCTCATATATACTGTCATTTCCACCCAACCGAAACAGATAAGTTGACAAAAGGTAAAGGGAGCAATGAGTCTTATCTTTTTCTATTTTGTTGAGGATTTTTGATATACTGATCCAAGTTCTATGACAAGTGATTTCTGCATTCACTTTTTTGTGGGGACGAGAAGGGTTTTTTCTATGTGCGTACCCGAAATTACCCGGAGAATGTAATACAATCACAATTTATGTTGAATTATCCTTTGGTGCTTTTACGTTTTCCCCATTTGACCCAAAAAGGTGTAACGTGTCAGGGTTAAATGGAGCTAACTACGAGAGACAGAGTCATGCAGTTATTCAACTCCAAAGAATCTGTTGAAGAAGCTTACATTTGCCTGAGCCTTCTCATAAAAGGTCAGTCGGATTCAAACTTCTGAAAGTCAGTTTGGCACATTTTGTTTGCTTCAAATCGGATAGTTATGGAGATTTATGTAATTCTCTTTGGTAGTAGTCATTGAGAAATCCCATTCACCGAAAACATCTTGCTCGAAACATAAAAAAATATATGATAGTATACTGTATATTAGTTTGAAGGCCTAAATCCTGAAAACACCATATGATGTTCATTTGTTGCTATCAGTATTCTTGAACTCAAGTTCAAATAAGATTTGACAAATTCCCATTATACAGAAAAAGAATCAGGGATAAAGATGACAAAAAAAGATTCAATTTTGCTTTTATCAAGTTTATGCTTCCATATTTGTTGCTAGTACACAATTGTACAAAAGAATTAGAGATGCAGCTATTTTCGTAAAAAAGAAGGTAAGGACCATTAGCTGTTCCGAGCTCAACACTGCAATATGGGAACTCAGAATGTGCTGTTTAGGTAGAAGTAGATGCCAGCGAGAAGTGCAATTCCCGCAACAATTGCAAAAGGTAATGCTTGCCTGCAGAGCGGAAGGAAAATATCGTAACATTTGGTAGAAATCAGAAGGAGGGTTTTAGCACAAGGAAAAGAAGGAATCTGACGAAATGAAACTTACCCAATAGCTTCGTCTTTTTTAATCTGGGCTTTTCTTGCTTTGCGAACATCTGTGTCATTTGCATTCTTAGTTACTGCAGGCTCATATGCCCTGAATCTGCGTTTCGGAGCACCACATACTGCACAAAAGTTTCAGTTCATACTGTTATAATGCTGGGGACTGTAATATATTGCTGTGTATGATATTCTGTAATAAACTCCCACAAGAATTCTCTAAAGGTCAAAGGATCATGTCCTATGAAGGCATAGGTCTAAAAGAGGGGGGCATTCATGATTCATCCATTGGAGGAAATACTCAAAAATATAAAAGCAGAGATGTATTTCCTCTGAATTGAGATCATGGACAAGCTATAACTACTGTATATGGTTTTCTATATTATTTCTTTAGTAATGTTGTTTTGGGGTAAAAAGTCAAAACAAATTAAGATTAAGAATTTTGGTTACATTGGTTAAAGTTGTTGGCTGGTTTAATCAACTAGAAATATAAAATGTTATTAGGTAAAAGTTTGTCATTATCTGTTGTTGTATTATTAAGAAAAAGTAAGTAATAAGTCAAAAACCGATAAAAAATTGTTCACTAAAGTTACTTTTTGATTTTGATTTTAAAACCAGCTTTTCAACCGGCTAAACGTCATTTACAAAACATGTTTTAGCTATTTTATCAACTAAAAAACCTAAAAATTAAAATCGAACACAAACTAATACGTAGGATGCGGTTAGATTCCTGCAAATATATCTGTTCAGCAATATCTTTCAAATCTAGGTTTTATACACTATATCATATAGGGAAAATTGTAAAAAATAAACTAGACTTTGCTCAATCTGCTGAAAACAAATCCAATTATAGTTTATTTTTAAATGAACCCACATATGCTGTATAATTGTTAAAAATAAACTCCACTATTGTTTATTTTTGATTCTTGACTTAGAAAGAAGTTTCGAAAATTATTATAAACAATAGGTCGGTTTACTTTAACAAATATATCTAATAGATAAATTTATTTAAAAATAAATAATAAATGGGTTTATTTTCAGCGGATGTCAGTTTATTATTAACAATTTACCTTTATCATAAATGTGTGTAGTACTAAAAATATCTTTCAGATGCAACAATAGTATATTACATAAGCATCTTACGTTGAGACCAAGAATTTGTGTATATTACAATGATAACGTACAGTGCATTTTCAAGAATATGAACATATGAATCAAAATGGAGGAGGGCATATGAGTTTAGACTTACCAGGACAGAAGTAACTATCAGGTAACTTCTCAAAAGGTTTCCGAGTATCATTATAAATGTATCTGCACATCAATCAATTCATCTATTCCATTTCAATATGCAAAGGGAAACCAAAATGAGATTAAGAAAATAAAAAAAAACTGACCCACAATCACGGCATATATAGGCTTGCTTGGAGGCAACACGCATGGAGAACTTAGGTGCAGTAGCAAGTTTGATACTTGGAAGGCGGAGTGTAGAAGAGGCGAATGACGATCGTAATGCGAAGCGATCAGCACAGCGTCTGAGACCGAGGCTGGTGCCTGCTGGAGGCACTAAAGCAGAAGGTATAGTCCATGACTTACTTGCTGATGCTGCTTGTTGCTGTGAATTTACTGTCATTGCCATCGAATTTGTTGTAAATTTTTATAGTTTGTTTATGATTTTGCCCTAGCTTTTTCAATCTGGAAGTAAAGAAAGAGGGGAAAATGATACGAGGAGTATAATTGGTTGGTTTGTGTATGGTGTTATGAAATGAAAAGTAAATGAAAGCGTGGCAGCCTCACTCCCCACAAGCTCATGTCTCTATTTCTTGCTTTCCTTATCTTTTACATCTAATCCTCTACATGAGAGGCTATTATTCCTTTATTTAATTTTTTATTTTGAATTTCTTATTCATAAATCATAATATTATCCAAGAAAACTTATATTCATTCAATTTACTATTTTCATGTTTAAATTAGCCGCTTTCAATGTTAAAGTGCAAATTGATATAGAATTAAATCTCAATCACTCGTAAATATTATTGATAAAGTTCAATATAAATTAAGATCTGATACCTTTGTAAAACACAAAATAGAAAATTTAACCTCCTAAATTGGGTTTGTAGAGATATGCTTTGAGAGGCTTTTTTGTTTTATTTTTTTTTTGAAAAACTTTTGCTAAAAACAATCGCGTATATTTTTTATTTTTGCTATTTATTTGATGTCGTTTTATAGTGAGATAATCTCTTAACAAGAATAACTATTTTTTAGCTATAAAAATAGAATAGTGATATATCTATTATTGGTTATATCAGAACCCAACCAGTTCAAAATTAACATAACTAATCGTTTTGACGGATCTAAACATACATAAATGGATGTTGACAACGACAAAAATGTATACATTGGAGTTTAAATTGAATCCTTAAAGGTCTTTCATTTACAACCAAATATCAATGTCTCCGAGAAAGAAAGGCTGATTTGTGCCATATAAGAAAACATGATTTAAACCATTAGTATTTGATATTGCAATTACAAAATGGCCTCACTACATAATAGGAAAAGATTTCAATACATCTACACTATTGAAAGAATATTTCATTTACAACAAATTATCCCACCCCTAGAAGCATAATCGGCAAGGGCAAAAATGTTCGGTCATCTGAAATCTTAATTGGATCTTCTACCAAGGTTTGAGGTCGGCTACAGGCCCTGTGGTCCAGTTAAGGACTTTTTCCCCGGGTTTCAAGAAAATGCTTCGGTTGTGAGGCAATTTACGAGCAAGCCCATTCAAAATTTGATGAAAAGCATCACCGGGTTGAGCAGGGGTAGGGAAGAGCATAGCTTGTTTAACTGAAGGGTTGGCGAGCAACCTTTGTTTCCTCAAGATAACTTCGGGAGGGATTGACGTAAGAATTGTGTCCAAATTCGGCACATCCTTCTCATCGACAAACAATCCAATTTCTTCCCAAGGGATTGCATCCGCAAATGGAAGAACGATATCATCAGCTATAATCACAGGAATGCACCCAAATATAACGGCTTCTACCAATCTTGGACTCCAAGGTGCCCATCCTAGTGGGCACAAACAAAACACGGCTCTTTGCATATCCTCATAGTAAGTTGTTGGATGTTCGGTTGAGATGTCGAAAAGTGGATTGTCCTTGAAGTTTTCCCAAACTGCTGCTCTTGCACCTCTGTATGTTCGGAAAGCAACATTTTTCAGGCACAATACATTACCAAATACATTTTAGCTTAACAGGTACACTTACTCTATCTACTTTAGTTATCTTTGCACATTTGACTCTGATTCTAAATGGTAGTAGACATGAAGAATGTGGGTATACATAATTTCACATTATCAAGCAATAGAACTCTTCAAAACAAGTAGAACAAAAGAAATTGTGTTTGTAAGTGTTGAAGTTGTGCCTCGAGTCCATGGTTAATGGCCTTGGGTCGATGAAGATTGGATTAATGTGTAAAGGAAAAGTACGGACTTTCTAGGGAAACAAATAGAAGGGAAGGTTTATAGGCCAAGGAAGCCATAAGCATGGATTTGGACGAGCAATCTAACGCGGAGAAACATACTATCTTTACAGAATATGTCTTGTGTAATAGGGGGACGTTCATTATAAGTAGCCCCCATTAGTCATCGGAATTTTAAACCACAAAAAATATACAAAATGTCGAAAGCTCAGGAGGCCTAGTACGCTTACAAAAAACTCCATCCTCAAACACAATCCTAGTTATCTCTATCTCTACGTCTATTGTAATTGTTTTTTTAGAGTTATTTACATCTTTGTATTCCTTATTGCTTTCTTTATAACTTGCACATGTTTATTACCTCAAATTTTCATTCTAGTATCCAATAATCAACCAAAGTGCTCTAGCACAAATCCTAGTCAAGTAAAGTCTCAAGTTTTTCGTGTGTAACATAATCCGCCGGTTGATTAGCCTTTAGCCCAAAATTAACCATAATTCGCCTTTTCAATTTGCAATTCTGCAATGAACTGGTATTTTGGATACTTGGTTTAAGTTAGGATAATTTAGGTAATTGCCATGTTGGGAAGGCTTGGAGAATAAGTTAGTATTAAGAGGTAGCTTGGAGAATAAGTAAAATAAGGGAAATTAGGGAGTAATAATCATCTAGCAAATTGTTGAACATATTATGGGTCAGTTTTTACGCAATTTGGAGATCTCAAGCTTCTCGAATTGCTTGGTTAATCATTTCTTACGTTGTAATCTTCCTTCAATCATCTATTTATTGATACAATTTCACTGTTATCCTTCTAATCTTTCAATTCCAAATTCACTGTTTTATTGAATGTGTCATTTCATAGCAAATTATCAAGGAGATTAGCTAATCATGTGACGTTGCCGCTTCAACAAAGATTTTTTTTCTTTTTCGTAAAAGGTTTCCTTTTAAAATAAAGGTTTTCCATTAAGAGAAGATTTCCCTTTTTCACCAAAGTTTTCCTTTTGGGAATATAAGAATATCATCTTAACCCAACCAAATCCACCATTCATTTCAGCAGATAGATAGATAGAGCAAGATAGAGAGAAAGCAAACCTTGCATAGTAACCTCCTTCTGGATCATTCCCGACATCATAAAAAAGTCCACGAAAGTAAACAAAGATGGAGCGCGGAACATCGGGAGGGATCAGATGTGCTTGCATTTTCTGTGGAGGAGCATATGGAGGAATAGTGATGGAACCTTCCTTTAAGCAAACGTGATTCCGCTGACCAAACGTCTGAACCAAAGTAGCACGTTGAAGCAAAGGAAGAATCCCTCTTTCAATGGCTTTTTCTTCCTGCAGGGTGAGAACATATGTCAACAAACAAAGAGAGGCAAGCTATTAAAGAGAATCCTTATTCCTCTTTAAATGTTCTTCTACAGTTATTTTTTGGGCTGGACGGAAAAAGTTAAATGTTCTTCTCACCTGGTAATGGAAGCAAGCACCAAAGTCGTGCGGTACTACAAAAAAATGATCAGCTCCTTCTGTCCTGTTCCAATAAGGCCAATTTGATGAGATAAGCTGAATAGCACTTCTCATCATACGTGGGGATTTAAACGGCAATGGGAGACCATTGGGAGTCAAATCACAAGTGCTATACACTGGGGTGTAAAACCAATCAGCTTCTTCGGGATTAAGAGTTCTAACTGGGCTAGATAGAAGAAACCGGTGCATAAATATCTCTGCTGCGAACATGTGGGTAAGACATCTAGAATCCTTCTGTAAAATCTTTTTGTTGTATTTGCTTGGAAGCTCGTAGACGAAAACCTTAAGTCTTCCAACAGGGTCATCTTCCAGAACATCACCAGCACTACCTGAAATATTTGGCAATTGTCAACAAAATCATCAAGGTTTAAAAGGAAAAAACTCTGTTTACGTAACAGAAAAGATAGATAGGTAGCTTATCAATCATAAACTAAACAAGTAAAGTCGAGGAAAGGTCTGCAAGCAAAATAACCCAGGTCTAATAATTTCATCTTTGTTTCACAGATGCAGCTACTAGTCAAGGTCATAGAATTTCCTCCTAAAATGTAGGTTGATGCTGATTTTGCTAGCATAGTCCTTTTTGGCTACAGATAATATTCGAGACAATGCATGATTATGCATTACATACCCTTTTCACAGTTGCCATAAGCCCTATGTAGCGGCGAAAGATTTAAGGGGCGAGAGCGCCCCCCCCCCCCCCCCCCTCCCCTTTCTCCCGTGAACTTTTTTCCATAATATAATACTCCATATCATAGTGTAAAAATGCGGTAACGGTTGCAATCACGATAACGGAACGTTGATGCGGTAACAAGAGTGATGTAGTGATCATAACGTCTAAATATCAGTCGAAACCATAAGATATCTCTTAATGTGGCCCAAAACGCGGTTTTTTTACACCTTTACAACGCGGGAAATATCGATTCTTTTGTTTTGAAAACCTTTACAACGCGGCCGATGCGGTGTGGCCTTGTTTTTATTCTATGCTCCATATTAATAATAACACCATTGAAAATCATAGGATATTCTACATGGTAGGCACGAACTTTTGCAAAAGGCCAGTGGAAGCAAATCTTAAAAAAAATTCCACAAAATAGCATTGTACTTTTGGAATTTAACCTGCCGTAACATTAATGCCCAAAAAATATTAGATTATACGTTAAGTTGTGAAATTCCAAAAGTACAATGCTATTTTGTGGAATTTTTTAAAAAAATTTGTTACCACTGACTTTTTGCAAAGGTCGTGTCTACCATGTAGAATATCCCAAAATCATATAATAATAGTTGTATCAGTGTATAACTAGTATTTTTATAACTAAGAGATCAAGAGTTCAAACCTTTGTCCCCTTTTATAACCCAATTTCAAAGTCCAAAAACCAAAACCTATGTTCCCTCAACTTTCACCCAAGTTTTGCCATTGGCCCTGTGCCTCTAATCCTAAACAGTCTTCTATCACCACCACATTCTGATCTTCAGGCAGACAAATGAACAATCCTCACATAAATTGGTAAAATATTGTTTTTTTTTCTGGTGATTTGATTTATTTCCCTTCGTTAGTTATTCAAATTTCAAAACTAAATAGTGAAGATCTAGGATGCACCTAGTTGGAATAAGGGTAAAATGTAGCAAGAAAGAGAAATTGTACAATTATAAAATTCTAGAGTAAATAAGATTTAGGATGGAAGACCTTTTACGTTACCATATGATGCATAAACCAATAAGAATTTAGGTAGATCCAAAAAAGTAAGATGCTGAATTCCTTCACCATATGATGCATATTTCTCCAATATTCCACAAACCCTAAACCACATTTATCTTAGCTCACCCCCATTGCTACATGCCTACACACATATAAGGGGAAAAAAAACCTAAACAGAAAACTGGTTCAACCTTTGTTTCCCCTTCTATGTCCGTGTAAGAGTCAATATGCCTTATCCTATGACAATTACAAATAATGCATTAAGGCCAAGAGACAAGTTTAGTACTTGTTGCAATTTCAATATTTTTTCTTAATATTGATTCGCTCGTTTGACATGTTGGATCTCCAGGGTAGTACGAACACTATTATTTTTAATCAATGAGCTTATGTGCACAAGTTCATAAGAAAATGAGACAAATAGAAAATATGGGTTGAAAGTTGTAACAAGGTTGAATATTTTGCTCAAGACATATAGAAACATTTAATTGGTAGGGGTAACCAGCACTAAAACTTATTCAACAAAAGCAATGTTTCAAATTAATGGACCTAATTTGAAACCATCACGATTTACCAACAGCCGACGGATTGATCTAGCAAGCTTCAAATATTTCACAAACACAGTTTTCAAAGGCTACGCAAATATTGAAGCTTATTTTTACTTATGCAATATCTCCTTCTGCTCCTCTCCCTCTCCCCCTCCCCTTCCCCTTCCAATTCTGCATCACCTCCCACAAGTGTAAACTAGTATTTTAGTTACTCCTTGAATCTATAATCCCTTCTAGAAGCTCACCAGGTAATGTAATGCTCATTAAACAGGAAACCAGCATATACCTTCCTGGCCTCCCCTCCCACTTGAGCTCCATGAAAGCCCATACACTCGGGGATAATTAAGCGTAGAACATTAACCTGTTGGAATCCTACACTTTGATACTTGTATCCAAATCCATAGCCATCGAGCACCAGGAAACAAATCAAATCACTCCACAACGATACATAACTATAAGTTCAGAAGACTTTCCACTGACAGCAGTGAATCAAACAATACCTCCAAGGATATTGCAGATGAACAAACTTTTCAATTCAATGCTTAAGATGCCCCCATAATCAAATCTTATCATTAGTAAGTAGTATCGGAAATAAACCTAACCCAGGTGCTAATTAGACATAAATAGAAAGCTCCGAGCACAAGAACTTCAAAAATAATGTATAGCTACCCTCACAAATATATGTACTCTTTCAACTAGACTCTTGTTTAGTTCTGCGTGTTTACCTTAAACTCAAGTTACCGTTCTCTAGTTCATGTTGAGGCATTATTCTGATGTGCCCTCTTGGACAAAAAGAATTGTTCTTTGCTAGAGCACACCAAAATACCAAATTAACATGACCAGTTAATACTAATCAGCCGCATATAAAAGTCGCTTTTATGATCATTCTCACAAAAAAACTGGGGATTCAATTCTAGATTTACTGAAGATAAAAATCAATCAGCACTGTCAATATAAATGTATAGGTGTTTAATGCAAATATGTTCAATCATATTCTTGCATACTCGAACAAAATCCTCCCTCTAAGGGATATTTTAACCCTTGCCACTAAAACCCATACTAGAAAACAAGGATCCCATTAACAACAATACCAAAGCTTAATCCCAAAAGATCGATGTCGGCTACAACATGAATCAATAGATAATTCTCCTCCTCCATTCAAAACAAGGATTCCATCAGAAGAAAAAAAGAGAAACTTTATTATACTCTAAATCAAATATAAAATCAAGGCAAAAGGCAACAATAATTGCAAATGGAAACTTCCATTTGCTCAGCAAAATCTCCAAATTCCTTCATAAATAAGGTAAGAACAGCATTTTCAACATCTAACCATATATGTTAAAGAAAAACAGAAATGGGTATTGGTAAAAATCACATTACTAGGAAAAGATAGACATGCAATCACAAAAAGCAAATCACCCATATCAACAAAACCAGATTCATAAATCCCTATTAACAAAACCTAACAAGACTTTACAAACTGACCTGAAATACGCTCAGTTAGATGAGCTTGAGAGTGTCGTTTTGCATCAATTACTACCCATCCAAATGAAATTACGACAAACAGAAAGAAAACCCACCTCCAAATCTCCATTTTTTTCAAAAATCAACAAGATCAAGCAAAGTAAACCTCAAATCATGACAGCTAGAAGAAGAAAAGGTTGGGGTATTTGAAGCTGAAATTGTTGGATAAAGAGTCTACTTCATACACCAGACCAGCCTTCGTTTTCTTCAGTTTTTTGCTGGGATTACAAGGGACGCCGTTTAATTAATTTCGGCTTTGGTGAAGAAGATTGTTTAAGTAAAATTGTGGAAGCAGAAATTGGAGGATAGAGAGTCAACTTCATGTAGCAATCTTTCAACCTGCTCTATTTTTAAGGAGTATCTACCTTTCTTTCTTCCCCCTACCCCGACGCATCATGGTTAGGCCTTTGTTGGGCCGGATACGGATCAATCCTAATTAGAACGGGCTAAATATAGTCCATGCGACTTAACTCGAATTTTTGAAAAAGCTGAGCGAAAAAAAAAATGAATTGAATAACCGAAAAATCAAACTATTTCAAAAACTGAGCGTGAAACTTCCAGACCTAAGGTTTGGGACTATTCGTAGTTAATAACTGCGAACAGGTCAAAAAAGACAAAATAGCTGTTCGCAGTTACTAACTGCGAACAGCAACAAAAAAAAAATTTTTTTTTAGGTGAAATAGCTGTTCGCAGTTACTAACTGCGAACAGCTATTTTGTCTTTTTGCTATTCACTGCGAACAGCTATTTTGTCTTTTTTGACCTGTTCGCAGTTACTAACTACGAACAGCCCCAAACCTTAGGTCTGGGAGTTTCACGCTCAGTTTTTGAAATAGTTTGATTTTTCGGTTATTCAATTCATTTTTTTTTTTCGCTCAGCTTTTTCAAAAATTCCACTTAACTCAGGGTCAAGAAGAGGGTGTTCAATGGGTCAAATACGGGCCGCATCAGGTTGGATAAGAGCCCATTAAATTAAAAATGGGCTTTACATGCGTCAAGTAAGCCCGGCCTGCTCTTGTCCCGTTTAATTACTAAAAATTATTATAATTTCCATTAATTAATTTATATTAATTGAATTATCATTTATGATGACTAAATTGTAAAAAGTTACTAATTCCTATTAATATTGTCATTTATAATAATTAAATTATTAATTAACACAGATCAATTAAATAAATGCACTTAGATAAAATAATTTGGATATTTCACAAATATGCAATCTGTACTTTTGGTGTCTCATTTTATATAGCCTCCATATTTCATTTATATAATAACCATAAAATAAATTGAATTATGTTGGACTTTTTTGGGTTTGGATTATCCCTAATCGGTAATAATATAAATGATTTCATCAAATAAATGTTCTTGTACGATTGTTGGGTCTTAATTTATAGTATTATAATTATAATAGTAAAAAAAGGAACGAAAATGATAATTGTAAAGTAATGTTAAACTAGAACTTATTTTTTTACCTATTAGCTAAAGCTAAAGAGTGATATTTTTGTGCGATATAAAATTACCTCCAATTTAATCCAGGATTAGTTTCATTTAGTTTTTCATATTTGCCGACTGTTGAGATAATATTTTAATCTTTAATATCTCAAATTGTTCTTTATTAAATTTATAAAAACCTTATATTAATAATCCTTGTATTGAAACGAATCAAAAAGATCCCACATGACTATCTTTCAATTTAAGGAATAAAATTAAAATACAAATTAAAAATGATAACTAAATAGTGACAAACAATAAATGGAAATAATAGATAAAATATGAGTTTGTATTATAAATTAATAAGATTTTAAAAGTTTTTAAAGGGACCCTTAATAAATAATTCGCCTAAGATCAAATATATAACAGCCACTAATTTATTACACCTTAATTATAATACTAATTAAGTTAAATTGAAATTTGAGTTTTAAGTTAATCCGAGTAATATTATTTTAGAGATGATAATTTGTCTTATAATTTATTTTTACTCATATTTAAAGTTTTATTTTATTTTATTTAAAGTGATGTTTTAATAAAGTAAAATTATAAAACTATTTTAGTTTACCTACAATATTTATTATAGTACACAATTGCGGGTTTAGGACGGTATAATTGTAATTAGATGATAAATGTCCTTCAGTATTTCTTGTGGATTGACACGTTAAAAGTAATGTGTCATCCCAAATATTAGGGTCTTGATGCCTTTATAAAACAAAATAGAAATCAGAAACTAGAGAAAAAGAAAACTAAAAACAAGCAACCCCATATTCATCTTCAATCTCACGCCTCTACCACACCAAAACACTATTTTTTTTCTTGTTCTTTTACTGTGCGACAGCGGAAGCAAGTTCGTTGAACAATAATGAAACAATAAGAAAATTCAATACAAAATAAGAAATTGACACGAGAGATTTAACGTAGTTCACTATCAATGTGATAGCTATATCCACCAGCACCAACATCAAATAATTTCACTATGATCGCAAAGAATTACAAGATGAATCTCAATCACACTCATAAATTAATGGCTCTCTTGTGATCTCTCTTAATTTTGTGAATTTTCATATATTAATCCTTAAATGGGAGTTTATAATCTAATGCCCAATAAAAGGAAATCATTACATAATAAACACAAAGTAACCGTCCCAAAAGGCACCTCCCGTGAAAAGAAACCGCCATTTCGCGAGCCGTGTACAACTACGCGAGCCGCGAAATGGAGACAGAACGCACTCCGCGCCCCGCGGACCTCCTATTTGACCCATACTCATCTTCTTCAATGGTGCTTGCTAGTTTGAGTCACCATTAACAACAATCTCCACCTTGACAAAAACTCGTATTCAGCAAACGATTTCATCAACACAAAGTGAACATATCTCAAGCCAAAACCCGATGTAAAGCTCACGCATAAGCCGTACATCCCGATAAGTCTTCAACCAAGACTCATCCTGACAAGTCTCCAACCAAGACCCATCACATACTTGTCACCAAGTATAACAATTCATAATGCTCCACCTGCATCACAAGTTCTGGGCAAGCTCCACCTTAAGGCCAACATGCCTACAACGGGAGCTCCCTAACACCGCCCCTAAGGGCCTACTACATCACATAGTAATCAATATTTAGCAAGTCTAAGCAATGTTTAAACTTACTAAATGGAACAGACTTAGTAAAGAAATCGGCTGGGTTGTCAGCGATCCCGATCTTCTTTACCTTTTACCCTCTTGTCAGTACGCAAGAAATGATACCTAACATCAATGTGCTTGATCCGATCATGGTGTACTTGGTCTTTAGCTAATCAAATGGCACTTAGACTATCACAATACACCGTAGGAAAATCCTGTGCGATATCCAGTTCACCTACAAGGCCTTTGAGCTATATGGACTCCTTAGCTGCAGAAGTTAAAGCCATGTACTCAGCTTCAGTAGTAGACAACGTAACCGAAGATTGCAATATAGACTTCCAACTAACCACAAAACCACCTAAAGTAAACACATACCCTGTCACCGACCTCCTGGTATCCACATCAGCTGCATAATCAGAATCACTATATCCAGTTACCAAACACTCCTTACCATTCCCATACTGTAACACCCCGTAATTTATCGGGTTTAAAAATAAATAAAATATAATAAAATAAAATATAACAAAATAAAATAAATAAGTGATATTAAATTATATTATTTTACATAGTTAATTATAAGTAACAAAGTAGGTTAATTTTAACGGTAACGAGTTTTATCGCATGACGTTTTGTTTCGATTGTGATAATAACACAATAATTACTCAATTAATTAAATAATTAATTAATTAAAAAAAAATGTGGGGAGTTGGAAGGGGCTGCCGGTCTTGGGGAGTATGGGAGGAGTTTTTGTAACTCCTCTCATAATGATGTATTAGGCTTTTAAGATGGGTCCTTAATTTCTTCATTAATCCTCAAGGCATTTCAAGCATCTTTAATCACCATTTTAAACATCCCTTGAACATAAAAAAATTCAGAAAAATTTCTCCTCCTTGCTTCTTGGTTTCGGCTGCCTCAAAGAAAAAAAAAATTCTTTTGGTTTGTTCAATTCAATCTTTTGTTCAAGGGGTAAGTTTATTTAAATTGTTATTATAAATCTTATTCATAAGATTTCTAAGGTGAAATATATTTTATGTATGATGATATCCTATGATTTTTAGGAGGATTGAATACACATTCTTTTATATATAATTTTCTCTACTAATCCTATTTCTATTATATAAAATTTTCCTTGATTTGCATTCTTTAACAAAGTTTAAATTTGTTATAAGAATAAAGTCTATTCAAAGGTTAAAAATGGATTTATTTTATGATTTATATTTCTCTAGCAAGATTTTAGTTTGTTAGAAGAAATTTTAAGTGTATGGATTAAGTAATGTAGGTATCCATGAGTTTATAAATCCTTTAACAAAATTTGATTTGTTTAAAGGATTGTCCTTATATATATGTTTTGATTCAAAAATGATGATATATGATTCTCTACAAAATTTTAATTTGATAAGAGAATCAAATATTTAATTTAATTATCATGGTTTATGAAACTTTAATTGCTCTTGAAGGATCTTGTGGATGAGTATGTCTTAAGTTGCTAGTTTTATGTTTTTGATGATGGTTTAGATTGTTGATGGGATTTTATGTATTGTTAGATGTGTAGAAATATCAAGTGGTTGTGTGATAGGAGATTTGGTTTTATTTGTTTTATTTTAGTAAAATGTAAATTCGGTTTTGGTTAGGTGTATTTTGGTATGGAGATTTAAAAAGGATTAAATAATTTAAATAGGAAAAAAAAATATATAAAATAAAAATAATTAAAGTAAAAGGAATTTATGGACAGCAGCTGCTGCCTCGGTAGTGGCGTCCCGATCCGAGTGTTGGGTGTGTTTCGTTGTTGTTTTATTTAACCGATGCGTTTTAAAACTCGTTAAAACGCTTAAAAAAATTAAAAATAGTAATCGGATACTAGAAATTATGAAATTTGGTACCCAAGGTAATTGATGCGTTCCGGACGCAGCGGTGAAGTCGGATTTTTAATTTGAATTTTCTAAACTGTCCGAAATGGCCATAAAAGTTTCTGGTCAGAATGTAAAATTTGGAGCTATTGGGAGTTGGATGAAATCATTTGAAATTAGCAAGTCTTAGTGATATCTTAATGGTATTGAGTGGATTAAATGTTTAAACACGGTCTAATACATGATCGTTTTGTGTGTGTGTTATTTAGGACCTCGTTTCATAAGAGGGCGAAATTCTAATTGTGCTTGACCAACGTGTGTTTGCAGCGTTCAAAGGTACACGCTTAGACCATACTGTTTATATGGTTGTGCAAGTAATGTTGTTTTATTCCTAATCGAGGCATTTGTAATCACATAAGGATTAGACACCTCAAATAATATGAAATAATTAAGTGTAAATTGAGAATTTATGTGTTTGTCACCCAA
Source organism: Amaranthus tricolor (assembly GCF_026212465.1). NCBI lineage: Eukaryota > Viridiplantae > Streptophyta > Magnoliopsida > Caryophyllales > Amaranthaceae > Amaranthus > Amaranthus tricolor. The sequence goes on from NC_080059.1 coordinate 6,431,151, forward strand.
AAGGGTTGACGTTTGGTTATGTTACCCAAAAGGGTTAACAAATGGTTTGGAATATTATAAATTATTTTTCCCATGGCAGTTGTGGATCATTACGGTCACCATGGGGGTATGCATACTTTAGCCTTTGGCGACTCGAACAGGACGGGCAACGTCTTAGGTAGGTGGTTGCCTTGGGATTAGCTCTCCCAAGTGTATTCCACCAAAACAAATTTGAAATTATACTTGTACGACCCGAACAGGACGGGCAACGTTACAAGATTGGAAATATTGAATAAAGAATATGTATTAGAGCCTTTGCATGCTAGGGTAAACACAATGCTTGTATTCAACCTGTTTAATATATGTATGAAGTCTCTAACGTGTATTGGTTGTTCTTTGGAACCTGCTACGTGTTATCATACGACGTGCAGCAGGTTGACTGCAGGAGGGGGCTGGAGTGAGGATTCAGCTTAGAACCCGTAACTATCAAGTCTAGACATACTTTGTAATGAGTCGAAATAACCAAAGTTTATGTAACCAAAGTTTATGATGTCTTCTTTTTATCTCGTACAACTTTTAGCTAGTCTAGAGGCCGGTGGGCTCTCGAGTTGTATGTAAAGACTTCCGCTGATTTGTTTTGTTTTGTTTGGCGCTGTTTTTCTTTGTTGACCATATTCCTTTACCGTTGGAACGTTGACGATCCGAGTAAGGATGAGTTTTCTTGCGTCCGTTTGTGAACCGGATTCATGTTTTCACATGATTTTTCCGGGTCACTTTAACCGGGCCGTTACACATACACAAGACCAATATCATTTGTCCCTCTTAAATAACAAAAAATCCTTTTCACCCTCTGCCAGTGCTCTCTTCCAGGTCGAGCCATGAACCTACTCACATCACTAACAGCGTCCGCAATATCCGGCCTAGTACATACTATAGCATACATCAAACAACCAACAGCGTTGGCATAAGGGACTCTAGACATATATGCCAACTCCTCCTCAGTTTGAGGTGACATAGGCAAAGACAATTTGCAGCTCACAGATGTTGGTGTACTTATAGGCTTCGACTTGTCCATCCCAAAACAAGATAAAATCTTTTCGATGTAACTTTTCTGAGTCAAGAAAAGCTTACCCCTAGCCCGATCCCTATAGATCTCCATACCCAAAATCTTCTTAACTAGACCCAAATCTTTCATGTCAAATAAATCATGAACCGTCATCCAACTTACTATGATACACACAGCAATCATACGCGTTCCTATCAAAACCATGCGAAACCATAAAAGAATCAAACCTCTTGTACCACTACCGAAGGGATTGCTTAAGTCCATACAACGACTTTAGCAATCTGCATGCGTAGTGCTCTTTCCCTGGGATCTCAAATCCCTCGGGCTGCTTCATCAAAATCTCCTCCTCCAAATCGTCATGAAGGAAAGCCGTCTTAACATCCAGCTGCTCCAGCTCAAGGTCAAAATGTGCTACAATCGACAATAGCACACGAATAGAAGTATGTCGAACCACTGGTAAGAATATCTCCACGAAGTCAACCCCTTCTACCTGACTGAACCACTTTGTAACTAGCCTAGCCTTAAACGAACTTTCTCAAATTTAGATGATCCTTCTTTCTTCTTAAAAATCCACTTGCACCCTACAAGATTGTTGATTTCAAAGAACATCAAGTTAATTATTGTCTTGTTTTATATTGAAATATTCGACATCGAAAAGTGTCTGTTTTTGGAAATTGGCAACGGATATTTATATCCGGATTATTGTGAAATCTATAGCATGATAATAGGTTATGGTTATTTGGATCGGTCTCGAGTCCCCGATGTCGTTTCGTTCTTGCAAGAGCCGTATTTTCGGTGATGACGATCACCCGTGTTCTCAGAATAAGCCTACTTCCTGACGATCTATATATTCCCACATTTTAAAGTGTTATATTATTTTTTTAATATGAGTTTTGAATAAATACGTTTGGTGTATGAAGTTTTGTTTGTTCACAATGAAATCATATATTTCATTTGCCGTATTGTTTCGCTATTGACTTGTAAAGTAATAGCTGTATTTTGGATGATTTTGCTATTGGCTTGTAAAGTTATAGACGTATTTTGATTCGCTATGAACTAAAGGTTCTTAGCCGTATTTATGTCGATATCAAATAGTCTTTTAAAAGAGTTTGGATTTTGATAAGATAATGTTTATAGGTAGTTACCAAATGAGCAAAGGAATTTTATTAGAAATGTTGTTAATGACTTGTATATAAATATAATAGCTTGTTGGATTACTCAACAATTTAATTATTGACAGTCTTTGATGGGGCTTATCCCTTACGGGGATAGATCCACTTGCAGGTCAACTCTATTATGGATGGACTTTTACTGCTCTTATGTGTTATGTGTCGCAATAGTAAGGACGTCATTTTAGGAAAGTTAACTTGTAATGACATTTTAAAGAATCATGTGTTGTAAAATTAAAGAATTTAGATATTTTGTAATGTATAAACTTAGCTTATAAAAGATTTGTAACTATTTAAGTTTAAATTATGTAAAATTTTTAAATACTCTGATATTGATTTGCTGTAGTTATCGAACCACATGTCGGATTCAGTCCAAACTTATATAAGTCTTCAGTAGTGCATTAGATAATACTATTATATTATTTACGCTGATTTGAGCTGTTTTAAAATAAATATAAAAACTACCTAAATGGAAAGAGTTTACCATCCCTAACTGTTATTAAAAAGTCAAAAAGCCTTTTACTATTCTACAATCATTTTGAATAAATTATAATAAGATTAAAATATAAAAATAGGACAAAGATAGTAATGATAAGGGTGAGAGTGACGGTGATGAAACAGTTTAAACAGCTAATAAAAGAGCATCATTAAATTGAAGCCGTTAGACAGTGGAGTTTATTTCCTTTGTCAAGGGTGTAGGTCTGTAGGGTCCTCTGGATCGGAAGATCTATGCATTCAATGCAAAACTGATTACTGATTGATAATTAAGGCATAAGTGTAGAACCCAATCACCCATCTGTTCTTATAACTCAACCAATGTCTTTGTTGCTTTGCTACGAGAAAGTCTTTTAAGTTAGAAGTGTAAATTATTATATACCCCTTTTTATATTTAATATGTTGGCACTAGATAAACCACTATAAATGAGGGGCGCTTGAGATTAAAACCCCTGACTATCTATAACGATAGTTTATAAAACTATGTCAACAAACCAACTCAACTAAAAGTTCTAATTAAAAGGAAGAAGTGTCAGAAAGTATCTAATAAAATTTTTTTTTTCAAAGAGTACCTAATAAAAAAAGTTTTGTCAAAAAATACTAACAAAATTTTTATTTTTTCTTTTCCAAAGAGTACCAATTAACGTTTTCCTTCAGTTGACCGTCAAATATAACAGTTGACTGGTCAAAATCAAAAATTCTTCTTCCTCATCTTCAATTTCTTTTCAATTCAATTTCCTCACTTATATTTGACGGTCAATTGAAGGAAAACATTATTTAGTACTTTTTGGAAGAGAAAAATTTTTTATTAGGTATTTTCTAACAAAACTATTTTATTAAGTACTTTTTGAAAAAAAAATTATTAAATACTTTTTGATAATTTTTTCTAATTAAAACCTAAAATATATTATAAATCCTAACAAGAACTTGCAGGTTTTACATCGCATTCATCTTAGTTAAGCACTAAGAGTAGTGCATATAAATATGAATTTAGTACATCGATCTCCCTAATGCAATATATATACAAATTCTTTATAAAAATTGTCTCATTGTAAAACAGCTTAATTTAGGCTGGTCTAATATTTAATTTTTGTAAAAAATAAAACAAATAGCTGTCAAGTATGTCATATTCAATACATTTCCATTTACTTAATTAATTTTTTAAGAAATTATTAAAAATTATTAAATGAATGTTTGTATGAGCTCGTCTCACGGTGAAATTGTCTTATAAAGGACTTGATGTATATATTACTCCCTTCGTTTGATATTGTTGTTCCCACAAAAAATATTCCTTTTAAAAAGAGTGACACTTGTACTGTTGTACATAATTTTTTATCCATATTTTCTAGTTTAAATATATCTATATAAAATTTTGTTAGATTCATTTCGACATATAGAAATATGCTTTTTATTATTTTTTACGAAATATTTTTATAGATCTTAAGCTTCAAACACATGCATTAAAAAATATAAGAAAAGCAAATTAATATTTAATAATACCATGCAAAGTATTTATTAAAAAAATTTGCAAATTTCTGAAAAGTATGAGATGTGAATATGAAGCATGTAAAGCACATGACATGACGTTTAAAACAGATTTAATGATCTGATATTCACCTAATCTTATAATCGAATTTAACACAACTTAATTTAAAAATAAATTTAAATTATGTAAAAATTAATATTACCACTATAATCAATTTTCAAAAATTTAATTTTAAATCAATTTGATGACTTGAATAAACATCTTTAGCTCGTACTACGAGTATCTATACGATACTCTATCTAATAATTTCCAACCATTATGACTGAAATAGCTGGGTCATTTAAGTAGAGTGGACAGCTTTCTGGTGGCTCATTTTGTTTCAGTTTCCCTAATTTTCACGTCATTCATTTTCTGTCATTCTCATCAAAATTCAGATATAAATTAAGCTAAATCCTTAAAAGAGACTAGTACTAATCCAAAAAAAAAAGTATAATATAAAAAGAAAAAAATAGAAATTAATTGAAGAGTTGGCAATCACTAATAAGCAATGGATCAAGGAAGTATTGAGAAGGAAAGCATCCATAGAAATGAACAGCTTAAACTCTCGCTACTCAGATCCTTTGTTGAATCTCGAGATCCCTCTACTAAGGTTTTTTTTACTTCTTTATTTATATTTAATATCAGATTTTTTTATAACATCTAATAAAATATAGTACCTTGTATTCAATATATGTGTCTCATTTCCTTTTTTAGTTAAGTCACTTTAAATGTTTAATTTTATTTTTAGTCGTTAGCATTATCAATTTACCCTTAACAAACTTACCTTAAATTACATTTATTCATAAGAACCTCACTTCACCCCTTAAAATTTAAAAACACTACTATATCTCTCTTATTTATGTGGTCCTATTTAGCTTTTTTAAATTTTGTGCAAAGTCAAATATGACGCATATGATAAATAGGAGGAAGTATAACATATTCCTCCAAGTCTATAAACTATGTAATATATTTTATGTTTAACGTTTTTAGGACATGTTTGTATGTATAGGTGAAATGAAGGACTTCTCTTCTTATAAATTACTTTCTCCGATCCAAAATACTTACACCAAACATATTTTTATGCAATTTAATGTGTTTGTTAGATTGTTTGTATTTAGAGTTGTACATACCTAAAAATTATAAAAATTTGTATTATAAAAATATGCGACGAGACGAATTAATAAACAAAACCCATATGACTATGTTTTTTTATTGTATAGTAGCCAAAATATGTAAACTATCATAAAATAATAAATAGTGCAAAAATTGATTTTATGCAAGTAATATAGAACGGAGCAAGTATTTTTTTTTTGTTCATTAAAAACTTCACAAATTCTTGTATTAGACCGTCTCACCGTGAGATAAGCCTCATATTTGGGTTAAATAGCCTAATAATAGGAACATTTAGCTTATGGACCTCTTGTTTTGAAGTCGTTTCACTGTGAGACGGTCTCAGGGGTAGAAACTTACACAAAGTTAGAAATGGAATTAATAGATTGATATGACTATAAAAAGAAAATAATGGCAGATCACTAAATATTTGGGAACATTTGGAAACCTTTGGCTAGCCTATCTACAATAAAATGATGTGTACTAGTAAAGTGTAATCAGTGAAGCTACTAGCTACCGTCAAAAGGGTCCCAATATACAAATTAAATCGATAAATTTTTGAATTTAATGTAATAAATTTTAAGTAAGAGATTATGTCTACAGTTTATACACACCAACAGATACTAGATACTCATCTTTTTGATTCAAAATTGTTAGTTCATGATCACAATTGTTAGTTAGTTACCTATTTTGTCTTTAATAAGACGATTTCACAGTGAATTATTTATATTTAATTGGTCTTAAAATGATCACATATAATCTTAAAGTGATTACTTATCGTTTAAGAGTAATCATTTTTCATAGTCTTAAAGTGACTTATAACCGTAATGTAATCACTTACAATCTTAAAGTGATAAATTTGGTAAATAAACTAATTATATAGACTCATCTCATGTGAGATGATCATATACAAGATTTATCCCTTTTATTGGTTACATTTGGAATCTTTCCGGTTATGGAAAGTTTTTCTAATTGGTTAAAAAAATAAATTAAACAACCAAATATTGGTCCATTAATTTACCCAATCATTAAAAATCGCTACCCTATTCATCGAGTAGCCACCTTTTTTAATAAAATTACTAAAATTCCCTTGAATCTATTTTTAATTATAAAATCAACCGTTATTATTATTATTAAACTTAAATTATTAATAATTATTAAATTAACATAAAGAATATTAATTTTAAAAAAAGAAAACAATTTTTAAAAATCTAGAAAATAAACCTAGTTACACGTCTTGTGCTGAAATTTGATACATGTTCACAATTTTGGTTATAATTTTTGATAGGAAAATGAAAATCACATGTAATGTTTGCGGCATTAGAATCTAGACTTTAAGATTTTTCCAATGATATATTATATGCCCAATTCCGATAAGCGAACGAGAAATGACGATTGTTTAAAATTTGCTTATGATGAAATTTGATACATGTTCAATCTTTTGGTTGTAACTTTTTATAGAAAAATTGCAATAATGCAAAGTTTACGGCGTTACAAACTAGACTTCAAGAGCTTTCCAACGATATCTTATATGTCCAATTTCGATAATCGAGCAAGAAATGATGACCGTTTAAAGTTTACAATAATTTTTAGTACATTCAGTCGCCTAAAACACACCACCGGATCACGGTAGAGTCGTTTAAATATTAAATGTGTTAGAATGATGACTTTCAATTACAAAAATAGGTTAATTATATGAACCAATCTAATAATAAGATGATCTTTTATATAAAACGAGCTGCTATTCATAACCCTAATTTTTCATAAACTCAGGAAGTAGATGATTTGACACTAAGAAGATTCTTAAGAGGCCGTAATTTTGATGTGGATAAAGCCGGAGCAATGTTCTTAAAGTACATAAAATGGAGAAGGTCATTTGTTCCCAATGGATTTATATCAGAATCCGAGATTAAAAATGAAATTGCTCAAAACAAAATATTTGCTGGTGGAAATGATAAGAAAGGACGTCCTATTTTGGTTCTATCAGCTCGCCGACACTTTCAAAATACTACTCCTGGGGGATATCATGAGTTCAAGCGTATGTTTTCTCTTACTTTGTATATTGTTCTTTTGAATTTGTTTATAACAGAATTTTTAATCTTGAGAGTTTTCTATTTGTAATCACATTCCTTTGTTAATTATTTTAATTTGTGATGATTTTTGCAGGATTTTGTGTGTTTGTTCTTGACAAACTTTGCGCAAGGTTCGCCGCTTTATCTTAGCCTTTATCTACTAAAATAAAAATATATAACATACACTAATTAAGCTATAGCCATATAAACTTAAATTTTTTGTTAATTTTTTTTGATATAATAACAAAAGTCAAACAAAAGTTCACGGGTATGATTGTATACCAAGTTACGATATGTTATATATTCTCAATATCTCTTTGATATTACTGTTGATAATAAAATATTATAAAGAAAAATGTTACGGTTAATAGAAATTTTAATGGGACAAATCTAAAAATAATGTTTTCATAAATTTATAACATTAATTGATTCGATGATCAAATTGTTAAAAAGATGCAGGATGGGGGTTGGACAGGAAAAGTTTTGTGCAATTGGAGATCTTCAAGGATGGGGATTCTCAAACAGTGACATTCGTGGATATCTAGGAGCTTTATCTATTCTTCAGGTAATATATGATATATAATAATATTATATAATTATTTATAATATGTTATATATTCTAACATTAATTGATACGCAGGATTGCTACCCAGAAAGATTAGGAAAACTATTTTTATTGCATGCACCAAGAATCTTCATGGCAGTATGGAAAATCATCTATCCTTTCATTGATGACAATACAAAGACCAAAGTTAGTTTCCAATTTATTATACTATCATATGGAATAGATTTACACCTGTGACAATGGTTGGGCTGGTTGAACAAGTGGGTTTTGAGTTGGATTATTTTTAATTTAGATCCTTTTGATTTTTTTGGGAAGAATTAAGATAAAGTACTTTATTATCAGTAACTTTATTTTTTTAAAAAAATTAAACTATAATTTTTTTAAAAAATTCTTATGAAAAAGAATAATAGCAATTTAAAGGTTTAAACAAATTAAAGAAATATAAACTCAAAAAACACAAAAATTGAATATAAATATAGTGGATCACGATAAAAATAATGAAGACGTGAAATCAAAATTGATAAATATGAGAAAACGAGTCAAAATGGTTAAATTCAAATTCCAATCACATCAGCTAATAAATATTGTCGGACAATGGATTTTAGCTATAAGGGTTGAGTCCTTACAATATCATCATCATCCTATCCAGTATATCCCGCTCAAAGAAAAACTACTGCCAGGGTCTGGAGAGGGAAAGACGACGATAACTCATACCCATAAAGAAGAGCGCGGCCAAAGGAGTCTCCGGCTCGAGGACTTACAATAAATTAGAATAATTAGATAAAAACAAAAAATGAAAGGGCCATAATATATTTTACTTAAAATATACAACATATTATAATATTCACTTAAGAAAGTCGGTACAATTTATATTATACGAGGGTTGTGACTCTCACGCCCTTGATCAATCTACCTCTGTGGCCGAAAATTTTCAAGTTAAAACCTTTCGATTTTGTTATTAAAATTCATATAAATGTTATGTACGATTGAATAAAAATTGACATGTTTAAATAGAAATCATTATAGTTTAACACTTAAAAAATTATATATATATATATATATATATATATATATATATATATATATATATATATATATATATATAAATATATATTCATCCAAAATTTAACTCTTTTTTGAATTGCAGATAGTCTTTGTTGAGAATCAGAAGCTAAAATCAACATTGCTAGAAGATATTGATGAGAGCCAACTTCCCGAAATATATGGAGGAAAACTACCACTAATTCCCATTCAAGAGGCCTGATATCATCCTCCCTAAAGCACTACATATACTTTGTGTGCAAACCCAATCCTAAATATCTAATATATAATATATTGCATGATTTTAATAAAATATTTTCAGATTCTTACCATTATCACCTTAAAGATAATTGATGTAAATTAGATTTATCAATAAAATTATATATACTCATAATAGAATAAATTTAACTAATTTAGTTAGTCAAATTAAATTTCTTAATTTAGAAGATTTATGTTTCAGACTACTAATATTTTCCCTAGTTGTTTTCTTGTCTTAATGTAGTTAGTCAAATTAAAATTATATATACTCATAAAGTCATAATAGAATAAATCTAGTTTCTGCAAATAATTTTACTCTTGAGGCTACTATATATCACTCGAATTCCTTTTTATGTAGGGCTCTTACTTTTTGGGGTAAAATTGACAGCATTCCTCTGATTCTCACAATAAAAATTGTAGACTGTAATATAGATGATGAAATATTGTATTTTAACGAAATATTTATTAACGAAATATTGGATTGAATTATTTATGTTATTTATTAAGGCAAATTAAAAATTGTATTTTAACATTATTACATTAAAGTATAGATGATGCAAGAAACTTATTTTTAAATAAACTATTATTAAAAAATATAGTTGTTATATATAAATATAGGTTAAAAATGTGATTTATGTGAAAGTGAGAAATTTATTAATATGGATAGGAATGAAATAATATTGTGTAACATCCCGGTCCAACGGACCACTGGTGACTACTCATGTAAACTGTAGACTGGCCCCACAGATCAACACAAGTCTTTTCCGCGCACTTTGGCCTTACTCGTGTGCACACGGGAAAACTTCCCAAGAGGTCACCCATCCTAAGATTGATCCCCACCAAACACGCTTAACTGTGGAATTCTAAGCAAATGGACTTCCATGAAAAGAAGATGCACCTTGTTGATATAAGTAGTTTATCAATCCCTTTTCAAGCTAAATTTGGGTTATCACACTCACCCCACTTAGGAATACAACGTCCTCGATGGATCCCGTAGTTTCAGAATCTTTTCCCCCGCTATGTGCACTGAACACACAATCAGTCACGGTCGCAGGTTTTCTCAGATACCATTTGTAACACCCCGGGCCAACGGACCACCAGTGATTACTCATGGAAACTGTAGACTGGCCCCACAGACCAACACAAGTCTTTCCTGCGCACTTTGGCCTCACTCGTACGCACACGGGAAAACTTTCCTAGAGGTCACCCATCCTAAGATTGATCCCCACCAAGCACGCTTCACTGTGGAATTCTTAGCAAATGGACTTCCATGAAAAGAAGATACACCTTATTAATATAAGTAGTATATCAATTTCTTTTCAAGCTAAATGTGAATTATCACAAATTGTTTATGACAAAATTTAAAAACATAGTAAATTCAATATTGATTCGATCAGATATCCATGATAAGATACGGATCGAGTACTTAACAAGATCAAGATTTGATTGGTCCTTGAACTTGTTGCATCACATCAGTTACGGCAGGACAATATTTGGACTTTACATATATATCAACATTTAGAGTGAAATAAATTTAAGTAGTTGAGAATTCAACAAATCTACTCACCTATTTTAAAGATTATACGTCATGATGTTAGTCGTGAAATACAATTAACCTTCGACTAAAATTTTTCCAAATATGGGATTATTAATATATATATTAAAAATATATTAATCATAGAAAATAAAATTAAAATTTTAAATTCTATGGATAATATTAAAAGATAGAATAAAAACTACATGAATAATAAGAATTTACAAAGCGGTGGAAATTAATTCGTAAAACGATGTTACAAATTAAAATATATAAATAAGACGAATAAAAATGATGGTAAACAAATGGAGATAGGAGGAGTATACTTAGTATTTATCAAAATCAATTAAACATTTAAGAGGTCGTTTGGTATTTCAAATTTTAAGATAGGTAATGAATTTAGTTTATCATTACCCTTATTAATTGTTTGGTATAGTTTTTTGATAACCCTTACCGTTACCAAAAAGAAACTGTTTCTATTACTTTGTTACTGCTCATATTCTTGCGGAATTAGTACATTACCTCTCTTCCTCTCCCTCAAACTCAATAATTAATATTTATCTGCTCATCTCTTTCAATTCATATAATTGATCATGATATTTTTGTTCTTCTTCAAGTGCTCATAACTTGATTTTCATCATTTTTGCAGAAAATTTGTGGTTAATTTGCAGGAAAGTTTTGTAGAAATGAAATAAGGGTACAAAATCTGAAAATTTGTGATTAATTTGCAGAAAATTTAAATGAAAAACTCAATTTAATTATTTGTTTCTTTCACCATCATTCTCTGTAATGGTTAATGAGGTAATACTATGATTTTGGTGGTAGTTTTCATGAGGTTGGTGGCTTTCATGGGTTGATGGGTATGGTTTAAGGAGAGAAAAATGTAAAATCAAGAATTGTTTTTCTTTTCATGATAAAGTATTAATATACCAAACAACTCACAATAATAATACTTTTTATTACCTTTATACCTTTTTATGAATTTTCTTTCCATTATATTTTTATTTCTCATACGAAACACCCCTTAGTGAGTAACAATAACAACAATATCAATATTATAATAACAATGTCGAGATTAATTATATATTCAGTGAGTAATAATAATAACAATATCAATACTTACAACAATGTCTAGATAACAAATTAGATGAGTAGTAGTAACAATGACAATAACATTTTTCCTCCGTTTTAATTTATTTGCAATGTTTATTACTTTTTTAAGCAGTTTAATGCACTAATTCAATCTTAAATATCTCTAATTATATATAATAAAAAATAAAAAAATTGATATTAAGTAATAATTTTTGCAATGAGAAAAATCAAATAAGATCTCACTTAACTATATTTTAACTTATAAATTAAAAATTAATCACAAATTAAAAATAATAAATAAATAGTGTTAAATATTACAACTAATTTAAAACGTTGGAAGTACAACACTTTTTTTTTTACTTGACAAAATTTCAAAATTATGTATATATCCTACTTTTTAAGTATCCTTATGAGTGTTAGGATTCTTGATGATAAAGACACATTATAATTGTTAGGATCTTTCATCATGTATTGACTAAGTCATTTAACTTCAGATCATATTGTTATATTAATTTATAATGTTTTATATTGCTAACATATAGAATATAGATTTTATATATTTTCCAATCTATATATGTTTATAGTTTCCGCATAGAATACCTAAAAAATCTCGTCATCTCGTCATGACTTCTGAAATGCATTTTAGTGAACTCCATTGTACTCCACTAATCTCCCTTTCCTATACTTTAAATTTAGAAATTTTTACATGATAACCTTAATTATCGTCTTTTCTACGTGGTAGACAAACATTTTTTTAATCCACGTGGTAACATTTAACTTTCAACTTTTCCACATGGTACAGATCAGATGAAAGTGTTTTTGTTAACTTTACGCTATTTTTTCCGAACATAATGATCTTTTTTCAAAAAAAACGTCGCAATCACCCTAATTGGCTACATATTTCGTAAACCAGTCGAAATGAGTACTAAATTTAACAAAATATTTAATATTTTATTTATTACATGAAAAAAATTAAAAACTCGATGTCACCACGTAATTTATTGTCTATCACATAAAAAAACCAAAAACTCAAAATTACCATACGAAACTTTTTTTTAAATTTTAAGAGCCATCATTTCAAGAAGGAAAACATACCATATGGGATAACATCATGTCGTTACCAAGACTAGTCCTACAAGATTAAGACAGCCTAAAACTAAAAGTTGGGGCTGAATTTGGTTGGATTGGGTTGGGTATACGCTATCACAATAAATCGAGTAGCCAAATTAGTTATTACTCGCTCTTTATCGGATAATTTGCATCAAGGAGAAAATTGTTATTTTTTAAGAAAAAAGTAGATAATGGTAATAAATGAAGAGAAAAAAAATGAATTGTATGTATTAAATTAAAAAAGGGTTGAAATGTAAAGTACGGATGAGATTAAAAAAAGTGATAGAGCATTATCCAAAAATAAAAATGATGCAAATTAAATGAGACAAATCAAAATTAAAAAAACTGCAAATTTAATAGGACGGAAAAAGTGCTTACTACTATACTTTTTCCTAAATTTCCCCTTTTAATAAGAAAGTCTTTTTAAATGGGGCAAATTTAAATAGACAGGACAAATTCAAAGAGATAGATAAATTAGTTTCCTCTACATATGTCATTCTTTCTTTCTTTGCTTGTTACTGTGTACGTGTTGAGTTTGAGTGAGGGAAACTAAAAAATGGTGACAGAATTAGCTCAAGAAAATATTGAGTCCAAGCAATTAGCTCATGGAAATGATAAAGAAATCAAGCAAAATTCAGAACAACATAAATTATTGCTCTTGAGATCTTTAATTGAATCTAAAGATCCCTCTGCTAAGGTTCTTATTCTCTCTTTTGTATTTTTTTTTTTACAAAAATTCGTTCATTTTATTTCTTGTTTAATTTGCATCTAATTTTTTATTTTGAGAACTGCAAATTAGATGGGCAGAGGGATTACTAGAGTAGATTAGTAAGCTCTCCTTCCCTTGATAGTTTAATTTTGCATCTCAAATGGAGACATTCATAATTTATATGGAAAATATACACTTGGAGTATTTTTTTTTTTTTGGAAAACATGGTTGTTGACAATCATGGTCATTATCTCAAAAAAAAAATAAAAAAATCATGGTCTTGGAAGATTTTGGGTATCCAAAATATTCACAACTACACAAGATCCCAAAGATATAAAACTTATACTCCCTCCTATTTAGTGTCCCATTTTCTTTTATGGTCAAGTCACCTTAATTGTCTCATTTCTATTTTTGGTATGGGTTTTAAACTTTTTAGTAGCTTTATCCTATTTTCAATTATACCCTCCATTACTCATACCAATTTTCCTCCCTTACATTAAAAATCCATAATATTACTCTCTTTCCTATTCTTAGGGTTCCACTTTTGACTCTTCTTAAAATCTGTGAAAAGTCAAATGGGACTTCTAAGGTGAATAGGAGGAAGTAATATTTAATGATATATAATATAATATTCTTCAAATATAAATGATAATAAAACTGCTTTTGTGAGATATCCTCTCCTAATTAGACAATCTCAAAATAAGATGTTTATATGTTAATAATTTGTAATATTAACTATTTAACTCATGTATGAGGAGTGTCTCACTGTAAGACAATCTCATACAAAAATTTATACAATTGTATAAGGTAGACTGAGGAAAGAAAATGGCTAGGAAAGAAACAAGGAGAATTGAACCACCCCAGAGAAAAGTGATACACGCTCAAATTTAGACAAAATCAATCCTCGTTTAAAAGGGTCGTGTATAACAAAAATACACAATAATTATGTAGGCCTTGTTTAACTTACTTTTAAAGATATTTTAAGGCCTAAAAACAAATAAAACATAAACAATATAAACTAATATTTGATGGCCCTTAATTTACGGGGCAAAATACGGTCAAATAAATTACATATGTCTAAAATTACCTCTAACTAAATTACATTTCTTATCATTATCATATGATTGTACACACATCCATTTGTTAAAATTAGCACTTAAATACGTTTTTTCCTTTGAACATGAACATGGATCAGGATGCAGATGACTTAATGTTGAGGAGATTCTTAAGAGCCCGTGAGCTTGATGTAAACAAGGCATGTGGGATGTTCTTGAAGTATCTTAAATGGAGACGTACATTTGTACCTAATGGTCATATCTCTGAGACAGAGATAGAGTATGATCTTGCGGCCAACAAAATGTTTCTACAAGGGTTCGATAAGCAAGGACGACCAATCAATGTGGTCATGGGTAGTAGACATTTTCAAAATCCTAAACCAGGGGGCCTAGATGAGTTCAAGCGTATGTTCTTTTTCTTCATTACATACTATATACTTGGATACATTGAAGGAGAGTATATGTAGATGCACCAATTCAGGTGTTAGCTTGAGCTTTGTTATTAATGTCAAGGAATACAACTCTACTAAAAGCTTAAGCTTTAGTTGAGTTGGTTTCATAATATGGTATCAGAGCCAGCAACTATCCCTCATTAGAAGTGGAATATTTAGCAGCAGATGTATGAAGAGGGTATGTGCTGTATTCACACTTCTAGCCTCAATGGGCTTTCGTGAGAGGGGGCGTGTTAAAATATATAGCATATCATGTGGCCTCAACTATTAGCTTAAACTTTTGGTTTAGTTGGTTTCTTGAAATGGTATCAAAAGCCAACATGACAAAAAGTTCAAGGGTTCGAATCTAATATGTGTTAGGAGTATACAACATATCTAAGGCCTCAATCACCGGTTTAAACTTTTGGTTGAATTGTTTTTTAACAAGTAAAAGGTTATGAGTTTTTTAGTTTGAGTTAAACGCTAAACAACCTTATCAAATACTTGTACACTATCATAGTTCTTCATTTTGTCTGCTGTATCAACTCTGTCAAAGCATGTCTCTTATTTTTCACTGATTTTGTGGTCGGGTTTTACAGGTTTTTGTGTGTATTCTCTTGACAAAATATGCTCAAGGTTCGAGTCTGATCCACATTTATTTGCATACTAACATGAAATTATTTGATCAATTACAATCGCCTGACTAAACCGTATCATTATATACTAAAACAGGATGCCGGAAGGGCAGGAAAAATATTTAGGAATTGCAGATCTTAGTGGATGGGGATATTCTAACAGTGATATCCGCGCATATGTAGGGGTTCTCGCAATTCTTCAGGTATAGACTATAGAGTGTTCATTTTCAAGAAAGTTGCTACTTGATTTCAGGCTTCCCAACCACGGTTGAGTTTGCTGATACGCTCTCATTTTGCAGGATTGCTACCCTGAAAGATTAGGGAAGTTGTTGATTGTACACGCCCCAAGACTTTTTATGACAGTGTGGAAGATTGTCTACCCGTTCATCGACGAAAAAACCAAGACCAAGGTGAAGTTATTGTACCCGTACTAGCTTGCACGGTTACCTGTCTAGCTATCACGATGAGTCCATTTGATCTTTCTCGGATTTGTAGTATAATCACTTGCCCAACGCTAATAGAGTATATGAGATATCATAGTGCTACAACCATCAGCTTTAGTATTTAGTTGAAATAATTCCTTTACGTGGTATTAAATATTAATGTGACAAAAGAAATATCGTAATTTGTACCCCCACACTTCTATTCTAAAGGATTATCGTGTAAGGGGTTGTTACGAATAGAGTATACCATATCATAAACCTATAGTTGTCGGCTTAAGCTTTTAGTTGAGATGATTTATTGACAAATACATTACCTAAATTTTAATTTCTCCCACTACAGATAGTATTTGTGGAGGATCGGAACCTGAAATCAACATTACTAGAAGACATTGATGAGAGTCAACTCCCAGAAATTTATGGAGGCAAAATGACCCTTGTTCCCATTCAAGAGGCTTGATTATCAATCCTATAACAATCAATAAGAAGTTATCATCCGAATATATTCTATTATGTGCAGTTGGCAATTAGTTGTTGGCCGTTAATGAATTAATTATATTTATAGCTAATGATGGATTATGGAATGATGATGAGGATGATAGGACTTTATGAAGTGTGATTGTATGAGTATATTTATCATAGTTATTAATGGATGATAATCATCATGTATTAGTACTTCCTACTTACCACATGAGATGAAATATATAGCCTTATCAGTTGCCATAAGTTTTAACATGAACAAACGTGTAGTCACAAATTGTATGTTACACTCATTATATTGTTCACCTAACAACATCTTTCAAGGAAAATTTTGTATTTAGTACTCGCTTTATTTCACCCTAAGTCTTGAGACTTATTATCTATAATATTAAATATAATTTAAAATTATAAAAAGTTAATACTGATAATTTATGCATTAAGATGAAGCAAAAAAAAGATTTTACTTGACTATGATTTAACTTATAATAAAATATAAATTACAAGTGATTGATAAATATTGTAAAAAAAAATGAGACATTTTATATGGAGCTAGTATTAGCTCATTTAAAGTACAGTAAATATATTACACTGAGCAACTCTTGTGAGAGGTTGTCTCACGTTGTGATGTGTTAATACAAAGTCCAAACTCAATAAATTAATATTTTTATATCAAAAGTGTTATTTTTAACGTCGAAAATGATGTGCTGAATATTAAACAATTAAAAATAAGTATTTTAAGTATAAAAGTTAGGAGCTTAATATTTTTTAAAATGCTTATGGTCCCCGTATTTTTTCCATTAGTTTTATCATTCGATAAAATATTATTTTCACTCACTACAACATAACTTGCTTTTAGTGGAAATGTGGGATATATTTAGCGACATTTAATTTAAATGTCGCTACTTCAAATTTCTAATAGTATATATAGAGGATTTAGTGACATTTATTAGACTTTTTACCAGCATAATAAAAAATCACACTAAAGCTTTTTGCGAAATAGGATCTAGTGACATTTTTCATAAATGCCACTATTGACTATAGTAATAATTACATATGTCATTAAAAATCAAATAAAGTGTCACTAAATCACTTTATAGTGGAACTTAAGATGCAAACAAATAATTATTACACTAAAAATATAAATCAGTGGCATTTTTTTTAAATGCCACTAAATTCAGTGTCGCGAAAAGTTAAGTTTGTTGTAGTGACTATCTTTCCTTATTATTGTCTAATTTGTTCCATGAAAATATTTATTTCAATGGTTAAGAGTATAATTTCTAAACAAGAGAATAATAGCTTTGGCGCCCTTTAACATATGATAGGTATTTGATTCTTATATATAAAAAGGAAATTTCGCTCTCCTATCTAGTAAGTGGCGGATCCAGGGTTTAGAGTTTCCTAGGGCACTAACGAATGGACAAAGTTTTGACAAAATTTCGTTTGCATAATGAACAATAAAATATTTTTTATTTCGGCAAAAAAGTTGTAGAAGCGCAATAATCACAAGACAAAGCCAAAGCGCAATAATCTCAAGACAAGGCCAAAATTTTTTTTAGAATGTTGTTTCTTGTAAATTTTGACATATACATAGAACCAACACCATTAAAACTCGCAAATTTATGATTTTTTTTTCAAATTGCCCAACAAAATCAAAAATCTAAATTTTTTTTATTTTTATTTTTTGTTTTTTTTGCAAATTTTGGAGTTACATTTGCAACGAAGCTAGTATTATGATAAGGATTTACTCATCCATCAGCCTATTTTTCTATTTGAAGTGGATGGAACAACATTCTAAAAAAATCAAGAAACAACATTTTACAAAAAAAATCAAGAAACAAGATTAGAACAACAAGATTAATAATTTAAGATCAAAAGAAGATTAAAGATTAGAACATAAAGATAAAGATTAAGATTAGGAGTGAAAATACTTTAAAAAAATAAAATTTTAATTTTTAGGGTTTTTGTAAAGAAAAGAAGACTGTCAATTGTGAGGCGTGAGCAGCGAAGCGCAAGCACCCAACTCTAGCAGCGTCTGACACCAGTTACATCGGCGACAGGTTGTGATGGATTGCCTGAGGCAGCAGGAGGCTGTGGTGTCTGACAGTGGCAACGTGAGTAGAGTTTTTTTAGGTTTTTTTGAGTAGAGAGAAGGGAGAGTAATTTAGAGTTTTGACTTTTGAATGTCTAAAATTACTGAAAATTTTGTTTGAAATGAGACCCCCTAAAATTAATTTTATTTATTTTGCCCAAGGCACATGCCCCGGGAGCCCATACGTAGATCCGCCCATAGTATCAACTATAAGGTAAGCCTAGCCGAAATCAATAAAATATATACTCTCTATGTTACTCTTAGTTTTTACCATAGGCGTACAATTTAAAGAACTTTCATATTTTTTAATTATATAATACTTTCTCATCGGAAATATAAAATATATTCGGAGTATTTACGAAAATCTTAAGCTATAATATCAAGAAAGAGATATCCTTCGATCCTAGCATTTATTTTGAAAGGGAAACCCATAAAGATGTGTAATCTTTGTGGCCAACAAAAATAATTAGTCCTATTTACAACTTGCATTGGAGGCATTTGTTAAAACCACACGTTAATACACATGCTATTAATAAATATGGTTAGGTGTATATTAATATTTCAATAACAAATCAATAGCTTAGACTTTATTACACCACATTCATACTATCATATCTTGTTTCAGTTAAATAATAATTATTATTTTTATAAAAAATTTGAGATTTAATTTTAATTTTATTTTTTCCTTCTCTTAGCCTATTTTATAATAAAAAATTAAAATTATATTAAAAAGCAAAATTTACTTATAAAATTTGTACCTTTAGGTATTCTCTTAAAAAATTTTACCGTTTGATTATTTTTCAAAAATTCGACCTTTACTTCAATTTTCTTTTTAATGAGTTTCTGACTCATGATCTTGATAAATCGGTTACTTTTTGAATTATTTTTTAATATTTTTAAGTAAAATTAAAATAAAATTAAAGAAAACCCGACTTACCTGGGTGGGGGAGTTGGGGAGGGTGTCTTGGTATAGGGGTTTGCCGGTCTAGGTTGGGGGAGGGTGGCCCTAGGATGAGGGATTTGGTGGTGGCTGCCTGACTGGTGGGGAAGGTGGAGGAGGGAGGGTTCGGTTAGTAGATTTTTCTCTTTTTTATTTTTTTGATTAAAATAACATAACCAATTATAGGAAGATATGTGGCATTTTTTAAAAAAATTGAAAAATCGATTGCAACAGCCAACATGTAAAGGAGAGAGGAAATTCCTTTTAAAAAAAAAATTGATGCAAAGGTAGAGTTTTTTTAAATTAATCAAAACATGGAATTTTAAAAGAGAACGGTTGAAATGTTGAATTTTTAAAGTTAATTTTCTTTTTTAAAAATACACTAGTTGATTTCGTGGTTGAAAAAGCCTCGAAAATTGAGAAATGAAATATAAGATAGTTGTGATTTGTGAAGTATCCAATTTTGTTTTTTTTATAGATATTGAAGTTTCATGTATTGTTGCTGCCAGACACATTTTTTTGGGAGACACATTAGATATATGTGTTATATAGCCTATTAATACAAATTAAAGGGAAAATGAGAATGTGAGCTTCTTGTTTTGAGGTCATCTATATGAGAGACAGTTTTTCATAAGAGTAGCTGTTGAAGTTTTAGGTCAGTTGAAAATTCATTTATAATTTCATACATAACTCACACAATTAATATAAATACAGCTGGTCTTGGACGAGATGACATTATAATGAGACCGTCAATTTGAACTGGTCCAATTCGTGCGTGTAATAATTTGGGCATTTTTTTCATTTTCTGACAATTTTTCAATTTTAATCTTAAAGGTATCAATTTTCAAAATGGATACATATAAGGCCAAAATTGATAAATGCTCAGAAAATTTAAATATTGTTACATGTGCGAATTGAACCGGCCCAAATTAACAGTCCCATTATGTGACCGTCTCGTACAAGTTTTTGTGATAATATTCAAAAAAAAAATACATAAATAATATTCAATGTCCTTGTAAGTCTTTATTGTTTCGTGAAATACTTACGCACAAACCGTTAATTTAAATCATAATCCATCTTAATAAAAATTAATATACTATAAGCTAGTAAGCTACCCTCTCAATTCGGTTGATCAATTTAACACGCTTATCTCAATTGTGGGTGATCCAAGATTCGAAGTCCTTAGGGGCATTAATTAATAGACGAAATTTTGGCAAAGTTTCATTTGTAAAATTAATAAGTAATTTTTTTATTTTTGCAAAATGACAAGTAGAAACACAATAAATTTTGATCTTATTCTTGAAAGAGTTCACGTAATTAAATATTGTTTTTGAATAAAAGAATGCTAGTAATTAAAAGCTATATCATAAAAGGAAATGAAACAAAATAAATCAACTGATCTAATAAAAAAAGGGACAAAAATTAAATCAATTAGAAAAAATTACTAAAATGAGGAGTATTATTATCAAAAAACTTTAATATTAATTTTACACTTTTACTCAAACCAATAAAAAAGTTTATTTTGAAATTTTTTTTTAAAAAATGTATAGGGGCACGTAACCCCATAGGCCCTAATATACATCCGCCACTGATCTCAAATACAAGGAGGGAATGTCTATTTTGGCAAGTCTTTCATTTTTATTATATTCCAACTGTCATGATGTTTATAATTCTTAAAATTGTACATAAAAATTAACAAATTTTATTTATTATCAATAATTTTAACTTTTCAAGAAAATTTAATCTAGAATTTGAAAAACAATTAATATCTTATATAATTATTTTTACTTTCCAAGAAAGAATAAATGCTAAAGTAATAAAGTATAATTAATTTTTTATGTCTTCAAAGCAAAATTTATATTAAATTACATAAAAATAAAATACAAGATTTTATTTTATATACAACCCTTAACTGTATATATCATTTCATATTTGAAAGAAAAAAAAATGCTCATTTGATATAGGTCGTATTAATTTAGATGTATAATGTGGTTGTGAATGATTTTTCACACCGTCATACCCACAAATTTAAGAGGGTCATTTAATTTGTGTACAAAACTACAAATAATTAGTTGTTTCCTTTGTATTTGCAACAAAAAAAAAGGTACGTAGAACAAAAAACTCAAAGCGATTGCAAAAGAAAGTGTGATTTGAAGTAGAAGATGGCAGCAGAAGTAGATGAGCAAAATAAAGTTGCCCTCTTGAGAGCCTTTGTTGAGCAACGTGATCTCTCTTCCAAGGTATTATCTCTATCTTTTATTCTTATTTCTTTTACACCATCATTTTTCATTTGTTTTGGTTCATTCCGCCAATCACATTTACATATAGGGTATGTTTGGATTGAGTGTAAATATTTAAAGGGGAAATAAAGTCAAACTAATGAAATAAAAGCAAATAAAGATGCATTTGAAGTAGTTGAGATAGTTTTAAACAAGGTAAAATGAGCGTCAAATAAAAATAATGAAGGAAAAAGATGATTTCTTCTATTATGGAGATAATACATTACCCCACCCTCTCTTAGGATAAATATTTACCCCACAAAATTAAAATCTCCATTCATTTTTGTCACTTTGCAACCATTCTTCTACCTCTACAACATTCAAATTTCACTAATTTCTCATTTATCAATTTTATTTTCTTACTTTGACTTTTTTTCACCCCTTAAATATTTACACTCAATCCAAGCATGTCCATAAGGGTGTTTAGTAAATGATTTTTGTGTTGATTTGTTTAATGTTTGAGATTATGGAGTAGGCTGAGGAGAGAGGAGAGAAAGAGCTAGGCGAGAATCGAACTTAGAATTTTATCTAAAAAAAAAAAACTTTTGTTCTCTTAGTGAGATAAGACCTGACTCTCTTAATTTTTGTGTTGATTTGTTGGTTAACATTTGGTTTTTTCGATTATTGTTTGGTCAAAATTTATTAAAAAAAGTTGATGAATGGCTTTTGATAAAATGTTAGCTATAGTTGTCTTTTTGCGTTGGTTTTCGTTTTGTTAGCTTATTTTTTTCTATAATAAAAAAAAATTTATACACAATCTTACCAAATATATAATTAGACAGTTACTTATCCAATTAGTTTAATAGCCAATAAAACCACCAAATACTTTCAGTTGGTCAAACAAACCAACTAAAAAAAATAACGAACAACTACTCTTATAGTTGTTTCATTTGTTTTAGTTTATAATCATACTTCATATAGACGATCGCATATCCAAAACTTATACATATTAATTATTAAGCAGGGGAGAATCTAGGCATAGGTTTGTCTAGGTTATGAGTTTATGACTTTAAAATTTGTATAACATATAGCATAAAATAATGCAATCGAGTTAAATTGGTTAATTATCTGTGAAGATAGCCAGCTATACTGTAAACCTAAAAGAAAGTTTTGTATGAGGCTGGTCTATACTATTTTAGCACGCATCAACCTTAAAAGGTATAAAAATAGTATATTTTTCCACTTAACAAATACAATCAAGTATAATCATTCAAAATATTTGTTATTTTTAAATTGGTATACTTCAGAAATAATGTGGACTAAGTTTATACAATATTTTACATAACAGTTAATAAGTCTCTTATTTTTGTTGAACACAAACTAAAGAAGAGTGCATTATTAACACATGCAAATTAAGCAGGACATAGATGACTTGATGTTGAGAAGATTCTTAAGAGCTCGAGATCTAAACGTAGACAAAGCAGGTGCCATGTTCTTAAAGTACCTTAAATGGAAGACTACATTCTTGCCTAAAGGTTATGTATCAGAGGAAGAAATACAGTATGATCTTTCCCAAAACAAAGTATTTCTAGGAGGCCAAGATAAGAAAGGACGTCCTATTGTTGTTGCTTATGCTGGTCGACACTACCAAAACCCCAAACCCGGAGGTCTTGATGAATACAAACGTATGTTTCATCCTTAGACGGTAGTCTTTCTCGAGATTAGGGACTCTTAATTTGGCCGCATCCTCCTTAATGGGTATGGTTTGCCATTCTCTGTCCCTTCTCAAACCCTAATTATAGTTTCTATGAGAGACTCTTTCAGTTTGATCTTATGATTTGACTTTGTTCTATGGGGTTATTTGTAGGTTTGGTTGTGTATACACTTGACAAGCTATGCGCAAGGTTACTCGCTATGTTTTCTTCGTCTGATTCCTGTTTTTCTATATTCCTCTAAATTTAAGACTTAAAACTTTAGTACACTCTTTCATAAAAAAAACTCATTTGGGCTATAAACTGAATACAACACAAGCTCTCCCCTCATAAACTGGCATTAAATATTCCACTTTAAATGAGGGTGATTGAGATTGAACTTGTAACTTGTTGTCACGTTGGCTTCTGACACCATTTCAAGAAACCAACTCAACCAAAAAATTAAACTAATAGTTAAGGCCCAAAATATGTTATATACCCTAACAAGTAAACTCAAACTAATATTTATACAAATCTTCAGCAATGCCTGAGTGGGCATTGGATGATTGATGGGTTGTACCAACTCGGCTACTATTCTTCTTTGTTTTAGGTTACACAATTCGATATTATAAATTCAATGATCTGGGTTATGGTCTAAACAGGCCTGAGTCTAAAGTCCCTTGATGTCGGACATCTATTCAGGATTATCATGCAACTTATAAATATTTATGGATTATAATTAAATCAGGATACCAGATGGGCAGGAGAAGTTTCTTGCAATAGGGGATCTTCAAGGATGGGGATACTCCAACAGTGATGTCCGAGGATATCTTGGGTTTATATCCGTTTTGCAGGTAAATATAGTTTTAATTCTGTATTCTGCATAATGGTTGCTGATACCATAACAGTCCCTATATCCCTATAAGTACATCTCAATAACTCTGGATCACCACATTGTCTTTAGGCTGTAAGTTCATCTCTGTATAAACTATGAGCGGAAAGGATGTACTTTCTCGTCTATCACTTTGAATTTGCTACGCTCAAGGGAGATTCTAAGCATGTTCAACCTTACAGGGCTTCAAAAAATTAGAGGCCTCAATATTAAATTATGCAATATATGTTAAGTGTTTAAAAGTACAAAATTGTTAAAAAAATATCATAATTTTTGAAATTGCACATGCCTTTATAGAATTTTTTAATTTTTTCTCCATCCCTAGCTACGCTACACCCAGAAAGTTCTCATTTTGATTTGCATAATGTAACAAACTCAAAGAAACGGAGGAGAAGTTTGTTTCATTGGTCATTTGGATTCTAGAGTTTTTCGGTTAGCCACAAATTTGTTGCACATTAAGCATGATACTCTGCATATAATGGACTAAAGTAAAATGACTTGTTGAATCATGTGCACCTTTTATTTGTATGAAGTTGCACATGACGTTTGCTATTAAGGGTCAATCGGAAATAATCTCTTTGTTAGTTTTATTATTAACAAGGGTAAGGTTGCATACATCTGACCCACCCAAACTCACCAATGGAATGGATGAAACTCTGCACATAACTTAGTTGATTGTGGTGAGGTTTGTGATTGTTGTTGTATTTGCAGGACTATTACCCAGAAAGATTGGGGAAGCTGTTCATAGTGCATGCACCAATTTATGGCAATATGGAAGGTTGTTTACCCATTCATCGATGATAATACTAAGACCAAAGTGAGTTTTCCAAAGCTCCAAAATCTTTAAACAAAATCGCGAAAGAGATATGTGGGCAATAATTTGCACTATAGTCGAAATTCATCATCAAATAGGCTAAGCATGATAACAAAAGATCAATTCAAACAAAAGTTTATGTTGATCGTTACAGCCTTAAGATATGCTATACACACGTGAACTCTATGGATAAAAGTGTGAATGCAATACAAGCCCTTTTCTTACCTAGCACTAAAATGATGGGTTAATGAGATTTGAACTCAGAATTTTCAATCATGTTATCTTTTTATATCAATTTAAGAGACAACTCAACCAAAGTTGTAGGTTTGTAGCCTTAAAATATATTATATACTCAGTTATATGCAATAAATACAAAAAATGAAACATTACCAAAAATTACTACACATTCCTTTTTTTTGCAGATACAATTTGTGGAGAATAAACACATAAAATCAACTATGTTAGAAGACATTGATGAGAGCCAACTTCCTGACGTATACGGAGGCAAACAACCACTCATCCCTGTTCAAGATGCCTGAAAAAACTTATCTCTACAAAGCTAAAAGACAAAATCAAAATGACTTTGCAACTCTTACTATTATAATCGCTCTACTCTCATGGATCATCTTTGAACGATTATAACTTTTAAAAGTAGTCTCTGTAACTTAATTATGAAGTAATATTTAATATCATAGCATTATATTATATATATTGTTGTGTGACTGAAACATCACGGCTTTAAATTCTAAAAATAATATCTTTTTTCCGTTCTAAATTGGATGTCCCTTTTTATCGAATAATTATGGCAACTATGCTATATGTTATTATCAAAAGTCAATTGAAAACAATACTATAATTTAGACGGATGAAATTGTGTATATGAAAGCTTCTAAATTATGTGGTTTGATCAAAATTGTGAACAAAAGCATAATTATTTTAGTGCGCTTAACTCAAATATGGCTGAAATTTGACATTTATTATCGAGTTTGAACTTTAGAGTAGCTAATCTCCTATCTTGGACAGATTTCACACTAATTTCTGATTCTAAAGTTGTTGTGGAAGGAACTTATAGCCTCATTTCGAATTTTTAGAGATAAATATGCAAATTGTTGTGAATAATTTAATTTTTTTTTAATTACTTGTTAATAATTTCACCTTTAGAAAATTTTTTAATAATCCAATTTTTGCTTTTAATTTGTTGCCAATGGACCTTTCAATTAAGCTAATTGAAATTGCTATATGAAGTTCATTGCATAAATAATAATAGTCTTTACATACATATCTTATCAACTAGGGGTGTTCAAAAAATCTAACCCGCTTGACCCGACCTGCCGACCAGCTTATCCACATTCAAAATGGCAAGTCAATTTTCTTAAAAAATAATATAATCCGGGTTGGGTATCCGACCCGCCTTAACCATGTTGGGTCATGGGCCACAAAATACATTGATTCGGGTACCCACCGACCCGTTATATATTGTCTTTATCAAATTGAAATTTACACGTTAAAATTTTATAATCAATACAATTATAAAAAAATTAATAATAGTCGTATGTTTTTCACTTCCCTTCAAAGAATATTACCCCTGTAAATCAGTGGTAAAGAGAAATTGAATATTTAAAAAATTGTGGATTTTTTGATGATAATTGAAAAGAAAATGTGTCAAAGAAATTTAGAGGCTTAACATGTGTAGATGAGTCTCTTCAAAAAAAAAAAATGTGTGAACGAGATATGTTGGATTATTATAAACTAGTACAAAGAAAATTTAAGTATTCAGTTCCTTGAAGGGTCTATTGGCAACAAAATGAAAATAAAGGTTGAATTATTTTAAAAAAGTTCAAAAGGTGAAATTATTGACAGATAATGTGAAATATGTTGGATTATTATAAAGAAAGAAAAAATAAAAGGTAACCTGATATAGCTGGTCATTTTCTAAAGAATTCATTAGCAACAAACCGAAAACAAAGATTAGATTATTAAAAAAATTTTAAAAGATGAGATTATTAACAAGTAATAGAAAATAAGTTGGGTTATTCACAATAATTTTTACTTTTATAAATGATACGCAACCAATTAAGCAAACAAAGACTGTAGACAAGGTCGGGATATCAATATCATCTTCAATTCCCTTCCACGCCTCTCCATCTAATGTGTCGCTAACCTTCCCTAAGCTCCACCAGGGTTAACGTGACAAAAAACTGAAATGTTGCCGTTGTACTGTACTTTGATGTGTAGTTTGATCAAGTGTAGGAGCAAGTACGGATAAATTATTAATACACGTTTCTTCCATTCTTCTAATTAGTACATTCAATAAAAATCTGCTTAGTTGGATCACTCGTATAATAATCCTGTGTCCTTGGACAATGCTAGCTTCAGGTTGGATAAACCAGTTCTCATAGTATATGATCCATTAAAATACACTTCAAAATGATATTTTTGTACCCTCATTTAGTGATTTGGCTACTAAGAATAGGCAAGCTGATTATATTATCAAGATCAATCAGAAAGCAATGAAATCAGAGGGGCAATTTAAAATGAATTAGATAAGCATTTTATCATGACAAAATGGCTTAGTTATCAGGGTAGAAACGAAATGTGTAATATCTCACCAAAAAACGAGCAAGTGTACTGATCTTTTACAGTTGAATTGCTACACCTTCAATTTTTCATCCTTCCATCTTTGGGAGGAGCAACTCACTTCTGGTTGCGTATTCACTCATCTGTAGACGTAGATGAATGAGTCGGGAATCTCCACTGCACATCAGCCCAGGTGCTCTGACCCTCAGTCACCTCTTTAATAACAGATGACACCTCATCCACATTGACCCGAATTTGTTGCTTGCTGTCTCTTTCCCGAATTGTCACAGAAGTCGTTTTGTCAACAGTGATGGCGAAGGGAACTCCAAGTTCATCAGTTCTTGCATATCGCTTTCCGATTGATGTACCTACAAAAGTCAAGTTAGTGGTTGCCGGTTGACAATTAAATGTATAAACTAGAATTGGAATTTGGAAAGACTCCACAATGAGCCTACAGCATTCTTTGCCTCACAAGTGGGACAGCTAAGCCCATGTGGTATGAGTAATGAGACTTTGTTTATAAGTGTACACTAGTTACCATGAATTACTAAACTGTAAAATGCTACTCCCTCTGTCCCCCTGGAGTTTGCACCATAAGACTCAATATGTGAGAGTTTTTTGAGTCCTATGGTGAAAAGTGCAAGCTCAAAGGGATAGAGGGAGTATCTAATAATAATACAAGCACTATACAATATAAGTTGGTAGTGAAGAAGTAAATGAAAATGATTTGACAATATCTGGATTCTAAAAGACCATGGAACAATGTTTTATGCGCGTGGGTACTAGAGTTGACTTGGGTATCGATCAGATTATGGCTCAGCAGCCATCCGTACATTACCCTTTTTGTCTAAATTGGTGCCAAGACTCCATACGAATACCAGATTGTCGAGGATCCAATATAATACTGGAGGTGAGATGAAGTACATTCAAGCCTGATATACAGCTGTTTCAGGTTAATCCATTTTTCCATTCCAACAATCTCACTCATTCTATTATAAGATGCTCCAACAATAGAGCCCTTAGAAATTCTATCTACATACATTAAAGAAAGGCAAAGTGGGAGATAAAAATGTTCACTTATGATCTGGATTCCACGCACCTAATAATATTTTGTTTTGGTACAAGTTCATATGGAAAATAAGTTGAGATAAAATTAACTAAATTTCAACAAAATGAAGCCTCAAGTGCTCTCGTTTTGAAGAAAAATTATAGCAGCAAGTAACATGATGAATGAGGCTCAGGGAACTTCCTACTTCCAAGCTCCAACACAAGAAAGTCCACCTATGTAGCACAGAAGACTAAAGTGATAATGCAACAAGCAATAATGAACTCAATTTCATTATCAAAACAATGATATCATCTCAGGAATAGTAACCCTGAGGAAACTAAAAGACCTAAATGTTCTAAGAAATTGTTTTACATGTGAATGAGACCTTGAAAAGAAGCATCTGTGGAGAGAACATAAATCAACAAAAGATCATGACCTGTAAGAACCCATCTTCCAGACTCTTAATTATTTATGTACAAGGCTTCTGAAACTCCCTTTGACAGGCCAGAGCACATTAATGATTGTAGTGCATGAACACGTGCTTTTCAGAAAACTACACAAGTTTTTCATGGTACCTAATGTGTTATTCAGGGAAATTTTAATACAGTAAATGTTCCTTTTTGCATATTCAATGTGTTTTTCAAAAAATTAATTGCTTCTTCCTAGTACTAGTTGTAAATGTACATCTGTTTCATGAAGCAAAATAGTCCCTATGCCCAGCCGAGTACAAAATACTTTGCATCCCCGCACCCACAAGGAAAAAGAACCGTGAGCAGTGATTACATTCCTCCTTTTTTATTAGAATGAAACCCAGATTTTACTGCTTTTTCCATTCAAAACAGCAAGGACAGATCAACAAGAATGCGTCGAAAATTACAGACGAAAGTACACTAAATTTTGTTTAAAATATTTTTATTTAGTGGGTGTTCCTACATACTACATAGAGCTGCAGGCTGACTTTTTAGAAACCATAACATGAACCAACCATTCAGAACGGCGCAGTAAACACTAGAAAAATGCATTATTCAGCCAGCTTGCAGTATCAAGTATGCACGGGTTCTAGATTCAAAGTTAAGTAATGCTTCCTTTGACACATGTGCAGCTGCAATCAAGCTTAGTTTTAGAAGACACATGGCGCACCTAAGGTGCTGAAGGATGTTGGATGCTTGATACAAGACGCAAGACATAAGTATGATTTTTTCCTATGTGAACTGCACTTTTTTCCCTCAAAAGTTTAAATAAATTTTTCAAAGTATAATTGATAGTTAAACAAAATATGATATTCATATTATAATTACATTTGTTATCATTTTGCTAAGCCACTAATACAGCGAAACATGGTACAAGAGGATGCTTAAATCCACATTCTAAGGCAGTATATCTAATTGAACGATTTCAGTTGTTATAACATTGTTATTAAAGAGAAGCTAAAAAACATGAAAATAGAATAAGATAAGAAAAAGTAAAGAACAAAGAAAAAATAGAAGAATTGAAGAAGGGGAAATTGAAAATGAAAAGGAAATTAAAAGACAAAATTAGATAGAAAATTGAAGAAAAGGAAAATTGGAAGGAGAAAAAATTAGAGGAAAGAAAAAGACAGAAAATCAAAGGTATAATTAAATGTTAAAGGAAGAAAAGAAAAAAGTAAACTAGAAGAAGAGAAAAAATGAAGAATCCACAAGAAAGAATATAGAAGAAAAAAGGGGGGAATCCTAAAAGGGAAGGTACATAGTGGTGGTAGTGGCAGGTTAAAGTGGTAGAAACGAAACTTGAGGTCTACAGTTCCAATAATATTTATTAAAACTATTAATATAAGAAAATTGTTGTCTTTCAAGACCACTCACACGATCCTTATTGACATCTCCACAGTGGATTCATGTCTCAAAAACAAAAACTTTAAAGGGTAACTATTGTGTAGTGTATTAGCAATTCGACTATAATATTTTGCTAGTTTGTCTGCTACTTCCCCCCCACCGCCCATGACCCCCCCCCCCCCCCCCCCCCAAAAAAAAAAAAAATTTTAATTCCTGGCTTCACCCTTGAGTGGTGATGGAGGCATTCGGAGAGTGGGAGGGAAGTCTGCAAAGTTTTAGATCTCCAAGAAAATCCTTAAAATCCCCTTTTTCTCTTTCTATCTTTTCAAAACAAGAGCAAGTCCTTTTCCCTTTTTGTTCCAACTTTAATTAAGACATTTTTTAGGCTTAATTGCTCTTTGATAGATTAAAATAATGTTTTCTCCCTACAAAAACAAAAACAATAAGCAAAAACAACATAAGGCACAAAAAAGTGTGCCATTTGTATCTACTATCTTGTTGAACCCAGTGACTAAAAGA
Source organism: Amaranthus tricolor (assembly GCF_026212465.1). Taxonomy (NCBI): domain Eukaryota; kingdom Viridiplantae; phylum Streptophyta; class Magnoliopsida; order Caryophyllales; family Amaranthaceae; genus Amaranthus; species Amaranthus tricolor. The sequence goes on from NC_080059.1 coordinate 6,462,520, forward strand.
AGTGATTTTTTAGATACCACCTTTGATAGGTGCCCAATGTGCGCTTTTCAAAACTAAGCGGTCAAGCCTTGTTAATTTCGGCAAATAATTTTTAATGTATTTAAAGAAAAGCTACAAATAGATGAAGTTGTGAAAATACCTCTTAAAATATATCAAAATTTCTCACATCATAACTGACAATTTATAACAATGTAGATGTCGAAGTTAGAGAAAACAAACATAGCCAAGAAGTTCTTTTTAACAGTTGATTGACTCGTGGTATGATATTTCTGCATGGAACAACCTCATTTTTAAATAGATCGTTATTTTTTTAGCATTCACCCATATCATGGCTCATTCAGTTCAATTTGCACTAGAAGACGCATATCTTAGGTGAAAAAATTTATTTTTTTTTGCAATAGATAAACAATGAGGATATTTGAATGTACCTGTAGTGTCAATTTTATGCGAGATGCCAGACAAAGTCAATGACTTTGCAATCTGTTCTGCGACTTCCTCATACTGCTGATTTTGAACCAGAGGAAACACCGTGCATTTGATGGGAGCCACAAGTGGAGGGAACCGGAAAACATTCAGTTGCTCATCTCCACCTTTGCTTGGCCTGGTGTAGAAAGAATGCTCATACAAACAGTATATAATACGGCCAATACCAAATGATGGCTCAATAACTGAAGGTGTAAAGACCCTTTGATGTTCCTTCTTTTTCTCCTTCTTTATGGCTACCATCTTGTTCGTTATCGTCACATTCTTCCCAAGGGTGCAAACATTGAATTCCACTTCACCCTTGGACTCCAAGTTGGCCTTCATTTCCATGGCTTCTTTTTCATCCATGGCCTGCATGCACAAAAAGACGAATTACATTGAAGAAACCATCTATAATCTCAATGAAGAGCAGTCTGAAAGTCTAACACAGTGCAGTAGAAAAAGAATCTTTGAGGATTACCTCCAAAGCTTCCACCACCATCTTTTGGTTACCCTTGAATGCAAGACCAAGCTCCTTTTTCACAGGGGTAATCACAAGTTTCTGTAAAAATACACATTCAGTAACACTATAGGGGCAGACATAATAAGCAAAAAGCTGAAGTAAAAGAAAATAAAGTAATGGTACCTCTACTTCTCTTGGTTCAGCATACTTTTCATGAGCAACAAGGGCTACACCACTTTTGTCCTAAACAATGTTAGAAACCACATGAATCCACTAACTTATGATGGCATACTACTAATTGCGACATTTCAGCACGTGAAAGTAAAAGATTTGCAATTAAACTTTACCGTATGAGCACGCAAATCATAGGCTGATCTGTCAGCAATGCCAACACATTCAATCCAACCAAATGAGCATTCAATCTCAGCATCCCAACAATCTGCAGCATAATGAGCCATCTCATTTGCAAGATGTTGGCGGAACCTTAACCGCTCTTTATCAATGCCAAGGCTTGTGAGAAATATGTAAACTCTCCCAATAAAATAACCCAATGTTTCATTGTTCACAATGCCCTGTATAACAGTGAACATAGTACATTAGTGGAAACATAAAAAAATTATCAACCCTTGATAAACCAAGAGAAATTATAACAGAAAAAGGACATCAGGACGTAGAGATAATCAACCTTACTAACTGCTTCACCAAGGGCCATCTTCTGTGCAGATTTCCCAGACACTTGTAGCTCCCTAGGAAACATCAAAAACTCTAAGCTTGCAACATCACGAAATTTACGATGAGACTTGTCCTGGGGATCCACAAAATGTTCTATTTCTGCCAGAGTAAACTCTCTAACCCTAAGAAGACCTTGGCGTGGAGATATCTGGAGACACAAAAGTCATGACAATCCAAACAATTTTGATTTAGGAAATCCAGCAATACAAGATAATACAAATTAAAAGAAACTATTTAGGAAATCCAGCAATACAAGATAATACAAATTAAAAGAAACTATCCCATTGATCACCCTCCAAGTCATTCCCCAGTTTCTCAAGGTGTCAATAGGTTTATTACTACCTTTGTTCTGCCTGTAGTATTGTCAATTCCATCAACATCAAAAGCATTTATATTAAAAGAAAAATTGGAATACTATCTTATCGGAAATGTAGCAAAGAATTCCACTTACTACAGGTGGACACTCGGATCATCGGTTTGGGCGACTATTTCCAGGTTATTTTCACGTTTTGAGCGTACCTAGTCAACATATTAATTCAATTTCATTTTATGTTTGGGTCGGCTCAAATTTGACTTTATTGCCCACCTCTAGTAGTCATAATTACTTCAAACAATTATGGTTCAAGGTTAAGTTAGAAATTAGACCAATGGATATCATAAAACAAATTTCATTAATAGAATAAATAAGGCAGTTTACTGCACACTACACACAATGTAGTCAAGTCTTAGAACCCACTAAAGCAGGTAGCTTTGACTCAGCCCATTCGAAGTTTCAGTAAGAGCCTAATAGACGCTGACACAAACTAACACCAGCTACCCAGCACCAAATTAAACTGGTAGAACAAAAATACAGCAAGAATTAACGCACCTCATTTCTGAAAGCTTGACCAATTTGGGCAGCAGCAAAAGGTAGCTTATTGCCATTGTAATAGTAGAGGTCCTTGAAGTTGACAAAAATACCTTGTGCAGTCTCTGGACGCATGAACCTACAACCAGCAAAATAACGTAATTACAGAAATGATAGGCTACTTATTTACCAGAGTAGACAAAAAAATACCAATATATATATATTGAGCAAACTACAAGCATACCCAGGCATTAAACCAGAAGGACCAATAGAGGTCTGAAACATTAAATTGAAGGGATATGGATCAGAAAGTGGATTTTTTGTATCAGGTGCAGTTATGCCATATTCCTTTATCTTTGCTCCCAACTCCTCAGAAGAGAGATCATCTAGCACAGCTAAGATATGTTTGAGTTCTGCTGCTTTTTCTGCTGATAGACTGAGATCCTTCTCAAGCGTCTCTTTGCAGAAATCCTTGAGCAAGTGGTCAGCACGGTAGCAAGTGCCTGTTTTTTCGTCCTTAACCATAAGGTCGGTAAACTTATCCACATGCCCTGATGCCTTTAGAACAACCTCTGGCGTCACACACGGGCAATCAACCTCCAACATATTTTCGTTCAGGACAAAATGCTGGTAAACCACAAAATGAAATCATCACCAATTCACCATACATGTCAAAGGGCATAAGAATTCAAGAATCTTACTCATGATGCTACAGAAAGTCCACAGGTCTCAACAAACTATGCAAAATCTGACAAGCAGACTGAAGTATAATGATGTTCAGTCTTAGAGGATCCTACATAAGGCAACATTTAGACATACACAGCCTTAAAAGCCACAATAACACCTAAACTCATAACGTTGGTTCCCTTCATATATATTGTCCATTCGAGACAGAATAACATCAATTGAAAATGAATGTGCAAAGCCATAGGTTCCACATACAATAATGTCGCATACTCGCAACAACCTTATTATTATGGCCAGCAGAAATTTGACAAATGCCTCCAAATTCCATTCTTTTACCTCATGAAAAAAGTTTGACCAATTTTCTCTTAAAAACCCTTTTCTAATAGCCTCGAGACAAATAAAATGCTTATGAAGATCAAGATCAACAACTTAAACCATCAGTTCCAGATCAATAATCATAAACAACTCAATCATTGACAGCATTACAATTTACACTCAACGAATATATATCACTCAACTATATATTAACACAGAAACAAGGCAATCACAAATCAAATAAAAAAATTTAATTCAATCAGATAATTAAAGCTAAATTTGAGTCACAAACAAAAATCAGAACCTGACGCCAAAAGGCAAGAACATTTTGCTTGACAGCACAACCAGGAGGACCATAATCATAAAGACCAGCAACACCACCATAGATCTTAAAAGAAGGAACATAAAACAATTTCCTCTCAAGCGTATTAATCACGCTTTGACGAAAAACCTCCCTACTAGCAGAACTATCACCTCCATTACTCCTAACAATCGCTTGAAGCTGCTCTTCGATGGACGATTTCTCCATTTTCAGACCTTTAAGAGCTTCAACGGCAGCGTCAATCGCAGACTTATCAGCAGCACCTGAAGCCTTGAGATCCCTAACAGAATCAGCTTGGACATCGATGGCGGCTTGCTTTTCAGCTAACAGTTGACGAAGAGAAGTTTCTTTGTGATCCATTGATGGCGGATGAAGAAGATTGGTAGCAAGAGTGCGGCAGAGAGAAATTGAGGGTTTGGAGAAAAAGCAATAGGGTTTAAGCGAGGAAGAAGGGGATTGAGAAGAATAGTGGACTATTGGTGAGCCAAGTGTTTTGTAAATATTTCGCAGTATCAATCGTGGATGATGCATATATTCAAACCACTTTTAGTGTCGAATTTAAGAATTTGAGAGCCTAGCCAAGCTTATATACTACTATTGTTTTGTGCTTCGTTGTGAGCGAAACTCATTGAGATGATGATATATAAATAGCTAGACTATAAACTATGAGATACATAAAGAAATTTAATATAAAAACCATCTTGAAACAGGTTAATAGACATCTAATTATTCAGTGCGTATTTGATTATGCAATAATTACCATATATAATAGAACATATTATAATATATATATATATATATATATATATATGCAAATACTACAAAATTGATTCTTTTCAGCAATCAATAAAATTGTGCCTAATTATTCCTAAGGGCATGCTTGGATTGGATGTAAATATTTAAGGGGGAAATAAAGTCAAATTAATGAAATGAAAGCAAATAGAGATGTATTTGAAGTAGTTGAGATAGCTGTAAAGAAAGTAAAATGAGCATAAAATAAAAATAATGAAGAAAAAAGAAGATGATTCCCCTTATTATGAAGGTAATACTTTCCCCTAGAATAAATAATTATCCCATAAAATTGAGATTTCTTATGTTTTTTCATTACTTTGCAACCATTTTTCACCTCTACAACAATCAAATTTCACTAATTTCTCATTTATCAACTTCATTTTCTTACTTTAATTTTTTTTTTACCTCTTAAATGTTTACACTCAATTCAAGCATGCCCTAAATAAAAATTGATTACCAAATAGCATGTTAACCGACATCTAATCAATCACTATATAATTGATTATGCAATAATTACCAATAGAAAATAATATGTATAATATGCAAAGTCATGTCTAATGAATAAAAAGAAGCAAGCGTAGTCTAGGTATTGTAACATGAACTAAGAATACCCAAAATTAACATGGAAGAAACCCTTCCCTGAATTCCAACTCAATATTACTATTGAAACATCAATATTAAACGAATCAATAAGCCTAGCATAAAAATTAACAGATTTTAACTAATATAATATAATCCCAAAAATCATAAAAAAAATTTCAAATAAAAAAGACATAACAGAAATCCAACCAGACTCATTCAACTTCGTACCATTCAAATTAATTTTATATGGTTGCAAATATTATTCATAAGTTTAATTAATTTAGTGGTAACTTAGTAGATATACAAAATATGATTAATTTATGAATTTTTGATTTCAAATTTTATCGAAGAAGTGATAGGATACAGTGATGTAGATATGGTGTCAAACAAAAAAACAATCAACTTAGTATTAGTTGATTCCGAATATGTCATTCAATAAACTATATTTATTGATCAAGTACTAAGTTCGATAAAATATTTTTATTTATATTTGAATGTACTCATTTAAACTTTTAATTGATTCTACAGGAATAATCAGTTATCAAGTAAGTTGTGCGAGAAGTATGCAGAACAAGCATACGAATATATTTCAAGGCCCGAAAACAACAACATTTTTATCTTGGTTATTCGTTTTGCTAAAGTCAAAGTTGAAAAGGTAATTCGTTTTGTTCAAAAATAAATCAGATTAAAGTGTCAATTAAAATGATTGTAATATTAAAATAGTATCATTGTATATTATATAAACTAATACATAGTTATGTACAGGAACATATTCATTAACAAATTCCATGTTCGTGACTCAACTTTTAATAAATTCAGAAATTCCTGAATATCATGAGTTCATACAAAGGTTTTTGATGCTTTATTAAGATAGCCATAAAATATTATTTATATATATATATATATATATATGTATTTATTTATTTATTTATTTATACTTTTTCTAATTAAAAGAATGAAGGAAATTAAAGAACAAAATTCAAACAATCTTACAGAGGCGTCATCCCACAATCTATCTGTTGAAGAATCATTCCTCCATACTTATCCCATGGTACTGTTGGATGATGTACCAAAAATTGAGAAGGTATGTTCACTTTTATATATATATATATATATATATATATATATATATATATATATATATATATATATATATATATATATATATATATATATATATATATATATATATATATGATATTACAATATTTATGTCTAAAATTTATAAAAAATTTAGGAAGGAGTGTATGTAACACTTGGTACTATTATATCAATTGATCCGGAACACCCGTAGTTTTAGCCATTGTGTCATAAGTGTTTTGAGGTCGTTTTAAAAGGAGAAAATAAGGTTATGAGTTGCAATAAATGCAAACTCGATATTCAAATGGCCTTACCAAGGTAATCATTATTAATTTTCCCAAGAAATTTAATGAATTTACTTCAATTGATGATGATGGATATCCTGTGTATAGAAGAAGGGACAATGGCGCACAAGTTGAAAAGAGTAGGGTTTTATTGGATAATCGGTTTGTTGTTCCTTATAACCCTAAACTTCTTTTAAAATATATTACACATTTTAATGTTGAATGGTGCAATCAGTCTCGTGCAGTTAAATATCTATTTAAGTACATCAACAAGGGGAATGATAGAGTAATTGTTGTTTTAGTTAGAAAACAAAAAGATAGAGATGATGTCATAGTTATTGATGAGATACAAGAATATTATGATTGCAGGTATGTTTCAGCATGCGAGGCCTTATGGCATATTTTCTTTTGAGATTCATTATAGAACTCCTCCTGTTGAGAGATTAAGTTATCATCTACCAAATGAGCAAAATGTTATCTTCAATGAGAATGACTCAATTGATTCTGTAGTGAACAAACCTTCAGTTGATCGATCTATGTTTTTGGCTTGGAAGCAGTGCAATGCAAAGTTTTCAAAGGCTAGAGAGCTTCGGTATTTTGAGTTTCCCGAAAAGTTTGTATGGAATCGACGGGATCATGAATGGACACCACGTAAGAAAGGGTTTTCAATTGGCAGATGTACCACACATCACCAGTTTCAGGGGATCGATATTATTTGAAGACTCTTTTGAATTAAGTGAAAGGTCCCACATGCTTTGAGGATATATGAACTATAAATGGAGTTGTTTATAATTCATTCAAAGATGCATGTTATGCAATGGGCCTACACTAGTGGAAAAAAACGTATTTGCAGCGTGTCATTTGTTGTGGTTTTCCTTAGACGCAGCATTAAATAGCAAAACAAAAAGCAAAAAAAAAATATATATAATACAAATGTTGCGGTTCACCTAATGCCCGCAGTATACACGCACTTATATGCTGCGGTTTTAGTAAGCCCGAAGCATATAAGCACTTATATGCTGCAGTTTATTTGAGCCCACAGTAATTAATTTCTTTTATAGTGCGATTCTGTTTTACCTGCAGCAAATAACCGTTATCAAAACGCGCCTTTTTAACGTTCCTTTTACAAAACTTTCTATTCTCATTCATAAACCCTCTTCAAACCTACTATTCTACGCACGACTGTTTCATTGACCCCCTTCTTCTTCTTCAAGCTAGGCTTCAATTTTCTTCAAACCCACAAAATTTGTTCATAATCCCTCATCTTCTTCTTCAAGCTACAATTTTTTCTTACCCACGACATTAAACCCACGAAATTTAACCCAAGCACGACTGAGGCATTGCAATTTTCATTTCTTCAAGTTCTTGCATTAGTTCTTCACCATTTAAGTTCTTTTAAGGTATAATTTCTCTCTTTTGTTTCTTCAACCTTTAGTTCTTCAAGTTTTTATAGTATTTTAGGGCTTAATTCTTCAAATTATACTAATTTTTTTTTGTTTTTCATTGTAGGTTACTGTACTATACCCAATTGTAGAGCACACCATTATCCTTCTCCATCTTTGTTTAAGTTCTTCAATCCACCATTGTTGCTTTTCCTTTAAAAACCCACGAAATGAGGGCTAAGGTTGTTCTTCTTCAAGGTATAAAATTTTCAATCTTTGTTTAAGTTCTTCAAAAATAGCTTCATTGTGATTTAATAGCTTCAAGAATAATTTTAATTAATTAGGATTTTTAGGGTAGATTGAATGTGAATAATTTACTTATGTATATATGTAGTTGTATATTTGAATGTGAATAATTTACTTATGTATGTAGTTTGTATATTATTAGTTTCTTATTATTTTGATTTATGTGTATTTGATTAATGTAGTTGCATATTTAATAGCTACTAGATGACGATAAAGAATATGTTGATGCAATTCTAGAGGCAAGTCTTTGGGGAACTGGACATTACTTCAGAAGACTATTTGCCATGTACATATGTAACACCCCAGAATTCTCGACCCCTTAACGAAACCAAAACTGTAAAGGACGGGAAGAAATTCGGGTGTTACATAAAAGAAAAGGGAAGAGAATCTAGGTAAACGTTAAATATTAACTTTTAAAAAGGTGAGTGAAAATTTCGGCAGCATCTGCCTTAAAATTGTGCGCCTTTGTAAAAAAAACAAAAGTTATTTAGAAGCTAATAAAGTAAAGGCATTAATGGCTTATCAAAACTGTGTCACGGCGGAATGATTCGTCGCTGACTTCTCAAATGAACATGCCAAGCATGGATCGTGGTTCCAGTGTCGACATTTGCGTTTTAAAAGGACTTAACTCCTTAAAACCATACAGAGTTATAAACTACGCAACGGAAATACAAATATACGAGGGAGGACACAATGCCTCATAACAAAACATATACAACCAAAGTTTACAAAAGATAACAAGAGCTACAAAATCGAAAGACAGCGGTATGACACAAGTTATGCTTCGCCCTCATCACTCTCCCCAAATGCAATGCAATGCAAAAGAAGCTCCAGTACCTGCTATGCCTGTCTATGATCCTCCTGCTGCTCGGCATTAGACCAAAGGCCAATGTGTCATAGCATGATAATCATAGAAAGTCATCAACAAACAAACATAAACACAAACACGTACACGTCAGTAACTAGCATCAATTATAATAAGGCCAACTACTAGATAGCATTATATCATAAAACAACATAAGATGATTTCATAAAATGCCAGCACAGATAGTAACCGTTTATCGGCCACTTATACTTCTTAATTTCATTACGTACTTTCCAACCTGAACCATGTGCTCTTGGGTAGAATGCAGGTCTTCACGCTTCTCTTTTCAAATATAAAATCTTGCAAAACACGCATAGTTTAACTCGACCAAGGCATTAACAAAACACCTAACACATGACCTTATAGAGCATGTCTATCTTAAGGTAAGTGTGATCATAGTCCGTAATACCCTTGAGATAACTTAACTTAGGCACACTTCTCACTAGTATAAACTATTCTATCAATAAGTAGATGTTCTATCAATGAGTAAATATTCTATCAAAGAGTAAACATTCTATCAATGTAAGCTTTCTATCAAAGAATGAACCTTCTATCATTAAATAACTTTCGATCAACAAATAAACTTTCTATCACTGAATAACTTTATATCAGTGGATCTTTTCTCTACTTCCTGGCATAGTGACACGGCCAAGGGCGTTATCGGCCTCCCGGCGCCCATTGGCAAAGTATGAGCTCATGCCCCCTCCAGCTGACCTTCTCGGGTCCTACCTTCGGGAAAAACTAACACACTGGGGTACTAAACCAGTGAAGAGGCCACCATATTGGGGTTTGCAAGGCCCGCATGGTAACACCTCGGTCAAGGGGCGTTATCGGCCTCCCGGCGCCCAATGACCCAAGCATGCTCATACCCCCCTTACGGTGGTCCCGTCGAACCTCACCTAGGGGACTAATAAAACAACCGGACATAATCCAGTTGAGTCACGCCAGCTAATCGTAATCTAGTACCTTATCAGATGAGAATAACTTCCACTCTCAACTATTAATGAGCGCCCTGGGATAGCAGCGCGCCAAAACCCACTAAGCCACTCAATAGAATAGGAAATTCACCTATAACGGAGTCATTTTGACTCCAATTAAGGCATAATCTAATTCTTAAATAAATAAGGGGGTGGTTCCCGCCTTCTATTAACACTCTCATTCTCTAAACTATTCTAAGCGCAAGGATTTCATAGTCGATAGCTCTTCATATAAAGTGTACTCACTAGTACTTCATAGTTTCGATACAATGCATACTATCAAAATAAACAATAGTGTCTTAAAGCAAATTGCATATAAGGGTTAGTTACTGCGTATACGTACCTGTAAGCGTCACTGCACGATCAAAAGTTACAAAATCACCCGACTAAAGCTCTACTTTCCTCTTACAAAATGGGCACATATATAAGTTATGAGTAGATTTAATAAGTTCCCTTAACTACTTTGCCATACCAAAGTAACCGCTATCACCCATTCAACATGAGTTTCCAATTACTCTAGCACGCACACAACTCATTCAATACAAGTCAAAATAATTAACTCAACACAACACAAGTCTTTCCATCAATTTAAAGTAAAAGTATGTGTGAATCGTTTCTTTACATTAACTAATTTTGAGCATATCGGCTCGCGTTACCCAAAAATAACTAATCACAACTAAATCTTACAATTTTAATATAACATTAATATAACGATAAGGCAACCTTAGAGTTATCGTATCAAGATATAATTTGTTACATTCTCCAAAGCTATTAAGAACTATAGTCAAAACAACACGACAAATTAACTTTAGCAACCATCGACGATAAGTTGACATTATGCTCTTGGCTTACTAATATCATGTATCTATAACTTCAATAACAACCTAATAAGGATATTCGTAATTTACAACAATCAAACCACAACAATTAGTAACTATTATTCCCAATTTAATCAATCAAAATCACATTCATAGTCAACGAACATCATCACCATTACTAATTTTTCACAACAATAACCAATCGACCAAATCTTAAAACGACTTTTAAAGTTATTTAATCAATCATCACCAAAATATAGTATAAAACACACATCATTGGTAATTTCATCTCTAAATCCAAGCCCTAATCATTTCGTGTTCAAAGATAACATATTAATTTACTACCCATACTAAGACTCAAAGAAACTAATACAAAATCAACACACAACCCATAATTTCAAATCAACCTTCAAACCCTAAGTCATGAACATGTTTAATTCATCAAACACTCTTACCCACAAAAGATTCAATGAAAATAATACAAGTTCAACACTTTTCATTCACATTTCAAAATCCCCATTCATAAGTACATTAAATCATCAATCAAATTCTTGCCCATAACAAGATTCAATGACAATCATACAAAAATCAGCACCAAACTCATAAACTTTGTTAAAATTGCAATTAGAAACAAGTAAAAGAAAATCAAAAGAATGGAAGAAGAAGTGGCTTACAATGGTGGGACTAGAACAAGAGGTGAAACTATAGTTAATTATTGTAGTGATGGTGTCGTATATGGAGCTCGGTGACGGTGGGGAAGCCGAAACAGCCGCTGCTGCTGTCAGGGGAAGCAAATGCAGCACCTGCTGCCCTTGGAGGGAGGAATTGGGCCGGTTGCTGGTGGCTGTCGTGGGGAAGAGAAAACGCAGCCGGTTGCTGCTGCTAGGCGGCCTGCTGCGGTGGTTTTCGAGGGCTGCAGATGGACCGTGAAGGAGAGGGGAGTGAGAGAAAGAGAGAAGAGAAAAGAGGGAATGGGAGAAGGAGGAAGGTGGACGGCGTGATTGAGTGAGGGAGGGAGTAATACCCCCTTAAACCCTAACTCATCCTATTTATTTAATTTACACACTTATTTATTTATTTGTTTACCTAGGTTCATCTTCTTGCGAGGCCCAACTAAGAAACTCACCTTCGTGTGCTCACACATTTCAATAAAATAATTATTTTGATTCAAACCTCTTTATTTAGAAGTCGTAATTGTATTTTTAATATAAATATATGTTAATATTTAAATTCATATACGAAAGGAATTTATTAAAACTACTTCAAAATTAATTTAATATAATTATAAAATACCCAAAAGTCATTAAAATATTAATTAATGACGTTAGAGAATCTCAGGGTGTTACAACATATGACAAATAGTATATCTATACCTAAGTATGTTTGGAACAACACATGGCATGTGTTATCAGAAGATATTCTACACATACAACGAAGAATTTTAAACATTCCTGGTATGATTTAAATATTATTATTTCTCAATATATCCACATATTTATATTTATGATTTTTTAGATTTAAATATTTAACATAATCATTAATAAACAGATTTGCATACTGAGGTTCA